>NW_024599280.1:0-31593 GCF_004379255.2 Salvia splendens | reverse complement strand
ATAGAGAGCGAGCGCACCGGCTCGCCGATTTTTGGCGCTCGCTGGTCCGCTCGCCGAACTATTGCAGCCGGCGAGCGCTAAATCGGCGAGAATTTCGGCGAGCGCACGCCGATTCCAGGGCGCTCGCCGATCGGCTCGCCCCTATTGCAGCCTCCCAATCGGCGAGCGGAAATTTTAATTTTTTTATTTAATGTTTTTTATGAAACTAATTCTTGGTCGTTTCTCTTTTATAGAGACATCCGTGAATGTTTTATGTACCACTTTCGATGTGGGACAAACTCATTCTTAGTTGTTTCTCTTTTATAGAGACATTCTTAAATGTTTTATGTTCCACTTTCGATGTGGGACAAACTCATTCTTGGTTGTTTCTTTTTATAGACATCCTTGAATGTTTTATGTTCCACTTTCGATGTGGAACAAACTCATTCTTGGTTGTTTCTCTTTTATAGAGACATCCTTGAATGTTTTATGTTCCACTTTCGATGTGGACAAACTCATTCTTGGTTGTTTCTCTTTATAGAGACATCCGTGAATGTTTTATGTTCCACTTTCGATGTGGGACAAACTCATTCTTGGTTGTTTCTCTTTTATAGAGACATCCTTGAATGTTTTATGTTCCACTTTCGTTGTGGGACAAACTCATTCTTGGTTGTTTCTCTTTTATAGAGACATCCCTGAATGTTTTATGTTCCACTTTCGATGTGGGACAAACTCATTAATGAGGATGTTGTAATGTTATTTTAATTTTAATGAAGTGTGTTTTTTTAATTAATGTACTTTTTAAAAATGTAATATTATCATTGAATTTTTCCGTATCTGTATCGTAAATTTAATTTCGCATTTTGTGTGATTGTTAATTATTTATTTTAATGCTGATGATGTGGCTAGACTATGACCGGACTATTGCTTGTCCAGTTGTTTGTCCTGATGATGTGGCAGGGGGATTTTAGTGTTGATGATGTGCAGGGGATTTTAGTGTTGATGATGTGGCAGAGGAGTTTATAGCTGGGCTGAGCTATTGCTTGTCAACTTCCTACTTTAGATGTTCTTATATAATGATAAAATTTTAATTTATATAAGTAAAAAAAATACACATTTCCCTTCCCTCCCCACTTTCTCTTTCTCTGAAAGCTAGTTACCTTTTCCGCCTACGTCTCTGCATTCTGCAACTCTCTTTTACAGAAACACACACACACACACACCACAATGCCGAGGTCGAACGGCGGCGTTTGGATGGACGGAGAAGAAGACGAAGCCATCTCATGGCCGCTGCGGCCCCACAACGACAACGCCGCCTCTCTCACTTCCTTCAAGTCCATGCTCGACGCCGATTGCTTCATCAACAATGCCATCAACGCCCCCAATCCATTCCACCACCCTGAATTCACCTCCCTTTTGTTCAACCCTCTCGATTCCTCTCCTTCCCAACTCGACCCCTTGCACGCATTTTTACCCCCAAAATCTATGCTGCCCTCTCTCTTCGATTTGAGTTTCGACCAGACCTACTTCCCCGCTCCCGACGCGCCTATGTTTAATGGATTTAATCCCCAATTTCAATTTTCCGACTATAGCGCCGCCGGCATTGGAGGTGCTGCTTTGAGCACATTCGATTTCGAGGGTTTCGACAGGTCTAAGCTGCTGAGGCCGCTCGAAGTCCAGCCGTCGGTGGGAGCGCAGCCGACTCTGTTTCAGAAGAGGGCGGCGCTGCGGCAGAATTTGGGGCTATGAGCGACGAGGGTTTGACAAGCGTTGATGATACAGGGGAATGAGTATGGGGAGGAAGAGGAAAGCGGAATTTGAGGATGAAATGGAGAATTACGATTCCGATGACGCCGCGGAGAAATTCGGCGATAATTCCAACGCCAACAGCAGCGTGACGGTGGGTGGCCACAAGGGGAAGAAGAAGGGGATGCCGGCGAAGAATTTGATGGCGGAGCGGCGGCGGAGGAAGAAGCTCAACGACAGACTTTACATGCTCAGATCCATTGTGCCTAAAATCAGCAAGGTAGGTCTCGATTTCCCCAATCCACTAAACAATTTCGTACAATTTGTTTGGGGGTTTATCGGATTTCGTCCAATTTCTTTTTTTTAGTACTACTAAAATTTATGCTACTGAGTTTGTGCAAATGTGAATTCTCTCCTGCATTTAATGAATCTCGTTGTTCGTCATGTTCAGAATCAGAAATATCAGAGTGCATGTTTCTGTGCTGTTAATAGGAGTAAATGCTCCATTTCCGTTTTGATTTATCATTTTCTGTTTTCTTTTTGGTGAAATGATTGATTCGCAGATGGATAGAGCTTCAATTCTCGGCGATGCAATAGATTATTTGAAGGAGCTTTTGCAACGGATAAATGATATTCACAATGAACTTGAAGCTACCCCAGCTGGATCTTCTCTGATGCATCCATCACCGAGCTTCCATCCTTTGACGGCCACCACGCCTCTCGCCCTCCCTTATTGCGTCAAGGAGGAAATCTGCGCAAGCTCAGCTCCCAGCCCCAAAAACCAACCTGCAAGGGTACATTTATATGCATATTTTCTCGATTTAGATGGGCTATTAGGTTTTTTTTTGCATGATTGCATGTTTAATCGGATAATAAGCTTTAGAAGATCAAAACTCTTATGGTGTACAGCTCAAATTTCATACATGCGAAATGGTTTTACATGCTTGTGAGCGTTGTGTGCTTAAATTTTCTGATAGGTCGAAGTAAGGTTGAGAGAAGGGAGGGCTGTGAATATACACATGGTCTGCGCCCGTAGACCAGGTCTCCTGCTGTCGGCTATGAGGGCTATGGACAACCTTGGTCTGACATTCAGCAAGCTGTGATAAGCTGTTTCAACGGCTTTTCCTTGGATGTGTTCCGAGCAGAGGTAGATTTCTAAAATAAATTGTAGTTTTCTTGGAGTATGTAGCTGTTAGATACCATAACCAAGCTTTTGGTGGTAACTGGTATGCATCTCATAACATATAGATTTACCCTACAGATTACTAGCACACAGTAATCTACGTGTTTTGATTTGTTTATGGTTTCTCGAAGTAATGAAATGAAGCACTTATACAAGAGGCTCTTGGAATGAAGCCAGAAAGATAATAAGTAAAATGACACCCTTGTTATTATCTGATGAATTGAGACTCGTGTAAAATTAGAAAAGATTTGTGGTGAACAGTCAAGAACATGGATAGCTAAAAGGCTGACTGACACTGTCTGAATCTTACTAGTTGAATAAGATGTAGAAGTAGTATCATCCTTTCCTTTTATGGGATTGCCTTTCTCGATGATCTGTAGGCGTTCGTTGTTCATGCATCTAAATGACATCCTTTGCTCACTCTCCGTTGATGTGTCCTAAACTAAACTAGTACATTGTCTCTCCTCTCTGTATCAGCAATTCAGGGAAGGGCAGGACGTGTTGCCGGAGCAGATCAAAGCGGTGCTCTTGGATTCTGCTGGATTTCATAGTGTTATGTAGGTTTGAATCTTGTCTTAGCAAGCAGTCTAATTGCTGGATTATGAGTAGGTATGGTATGACTGCATCTGTTAACAATGAATTCAAGACTCAAGCTAGTGTTGTTAGATATCTGATTTGTATTGAAAAATTCCAATCTATTTTATCATAAATTTTGTGATTTACATGCCAAAGCAAATACACTAGGAGTGGAGTAATATTATTATGCTTGTTTGTTTGGATCAATCGTAAATAATTTTTTATCTGAATGTTTAAAAAGTAAGCAAACAGCAAATGTGTGGTTTGGAGAGAGATGTTTAATTTGTCTGTATGTTAGTGGGACCATCAATTCACATGTGTTGCTCTGTCTATTAATTGACCAAATTGTGTAGTCCCTTTCCAAATAAACAAAAAGAGTTCCCAATCTATTAAGTTTGCTTCCCATATTTTTCTTTAATAATTTTAAGCGGAATATTCCTAAATAATGAGTAATTATTTTTAATACTACTATTTAACAGATCCACTTTTAAACTTTTAAGACAGATGCACTTTTTTTGGTAATATTTATGGCTATTTTTTAGTTTTACGGAATCTGTTGGTATCCTGAATGTGAATCGTGCTCTAACTTAATTAAATATAATTATTAATTAAAAAAAAATAAATCCAAATATTTTACTGTAAAATTTATTGGACCTCATGAACAAGCCCAAAAAGAAGATAGTTTGCAATATGCATCGAATGGGCCTGCGCTCACTACCATTCCTAACGAGCTTACATTTCTTGGTCCATTTCACACAAAAATGCAAGATGGAGTACCATAATTTGCAATATTAGTAAATAATAGCATTACTATATAAAATTTGAAAATCTTACATCATTCACATATTTATATAAAAATCTCATATCATACATTTCATACAATATTTATTGAAAGCTATAAATAAATCTTATTAAAATTAATATTTTAAATTGGATAAAACTTGCCTTATGGAATTTTACTACCACTTCCAATATTATGATGATTACTCTATTTACCAAAAATATCCGTTTCCTTTTCATCTTATTTGCCAATTTCTATGTTTTTGTTAATAATCTATTGATAAATACGACCAACCGAATCCATACTTGATACTTGTATTTAATAAAATGGTATTCTGCAGTCATTAACAAGTATAGTAACAATAATAATAGACAAACATACATACATAATTTTGTCTAAATTTGAAGCAATATTGTAGTAGTAGTAGTAGTATCATCTAAATGGATATGACGATATTCAAATCACGAAATTATGATGTCAGCCACTAAACCATGATATGAAAAAAAAAATGAGGCATTATACAATTTTATAATGTAGCGCGTGACAGATCTGGACCCCAATCTACTTAGGTTGGTCCACCATCACTACAATAAATCGGTATATATGCTACTTCCATTTCATTTCCTATTAATTAATAGTACTACTTATGTGTATATCGTTTCTTCACTCGTAAACCAAACCTTATAGTATACTACAATACACACAATCACAGAGAGAGAGAGAGAGGTCGGAAAACAGCCTGAGAAATGCTAAGACTACTAAGAAGGTATGTCTCTCTAAAATTAACTTCACTCAAAAAGCGTGTTTCATTTTCTAATTTATTTCTTCCCTTTGCCTTTTCATCATTATCCCAAAAAAGCAGATTGCTAATGCGTTTTTGTGCTTGTCTTTTTGCATGCGGCGTTCAGATCACACCCTAAAACGCAGATTGCTGATGTCGTTTCGGCTTCGATTACAACGAGGTTTTCCTCCGCCGCCGCTGCTGCTTCTGCACATGGACGCCGGTAATTATTTCCTCCTCCTCCTCCTCCCCCCTCTCTCTCTCTCTCTATATATATATGTGTGTGTGTGTGTGTGTGTTTAATTCATAGAGGGAAAAAATACGATGCGGTCCCTTGTTTGGTGCCGGCTTTTAAGGCTTTGATGCCGACGCTTTGCATTTCTTTTTTTCTCAGTGTTTTTCTTTTGCATGCTGCCTTCATGAATCATGAATCGCCATCTTTTTTTTCTATTAAATAAATTTGGTTTTCAATTTCGTTAAGAATAAAGTAAAGAATAAATATTGGTCAACGCTTGGCAGCCTGGCGATGCCTCTTTTTACCTGTTTATTAGTAACTCTTTTTGTTTTGTTTTATTTTGTTAATAATTAATTAATCCCCAGTAAAGTGATATAAATAGTAGTATAGTATGGGAGTAATAATCTTTTTACACAGGGATCACCACTCAGCAGGAATCATTGTAATTAATTTTGTTGCTGGGTAATAATTATTAAAGTCAACGGGTGATTGCATTTAAATTAATCTGTGGCTGAAGTTTGAAAATCCTAGATTAATTTTATGTGTTCATGTCCTACTTCTGCATTAATTTTATTATAAATAATTATATTAAATATAGATCTTGATCCTTCTTGTATATTTTGAGACTACCTAGTGTTGTTAACTCGAATACCTAGAAAATTAACATATACTATACACTTTATTTTGACCAAACTGTCAACATATATACAAAGAGTATAGTTTTGTATAATATGCCAAATAATTAATCCCTAAAACTTGGTAATACTGGCAAAAACAATACTATTAAAGTGTGGTCGACAAACTACACTTCAAGAAAGTGATACATCACTAGCTCAAAATTAGTACTCCAACATATGAATAGACACTAGTAACGCATTATTGAAAGACATTCTAAAACATACATGATGAGCATTTGTCCAATAATTCCACCCCATATGCACACTTGTTACATCAAATTTTGTTTTGTTTGTAACTTACAAGGCTCAAGTTCGTCTCGTTTACTAATCTCGTCACATGCAGTCTCGAAGGCAAGGTAGCCCTCGTAACCGGTGGTGCTAGCGGCCTCGGGAAGGCCACCGCACGTGCATTCATCCAACAAGGAGCTCGTGTCGTAATTGCCGATGTCAATACCCAATTGGCCCACAAGCGTCCATAGAGTTGGGCCCACATGCCCAATTTGTACAATGTGATGTCTCAGTGGAGGCCCAGGTCTCGGACGCAGTTGACCTTGCCGTGGCCCGCCATGGCAAGCTCGACATCATGTGCAACATAGCTGGGATTGCAGGTCGCCCTTCCCGCCAAGTATCGTCGATCTCGACCTGGACGAGTTTGACCGGGTCATAGCGGTCAACGTGCGGGGCACCATGGCCGGATCAAGCACGCGGCCAGGGTGATGATCCCCGTGGGGTCGGGCTCGATCCTATGCACCGCAAGTATAAGCGGGCTGATGGGTGGGCTGGGCCCGCATCCGTACACCGTGTCAAAGTTTGCTATACCAGGGATAGTGAAGTCTCTGGCAAGTGAATTGTGTGGACACGGGGTTCGGATAAACTGTATTTCACCGTCTCCAATTCCGACACCATTGGTTATCGAACAATTTAATAAAATAATGCCGAATGCGAGGAGGGAGGAGATAGTAGGGTTGATCAATGGGTTAGGGGAACTAAGGGGTGCGATTTGTGAAGAGGAGGATGTGGCTAAGGCCGCATTGTATTTGGCTTCGGATGAGGCCAAATTTGTGTCGGGCCATAACCTTGTTGTGGATGGAGGATTCACTAGCTTCAAGAATCTTAATTTTCCTAAATTACGTTGATTCATGTTTCCTTCTTAAAAATTTGTTGTTTTATTATTTTTTTAACATTGTCGTCAGAGACAAGTATATTTTGATGTTTGTTTGAGTGTTTTAACATATTCCTATTTTATTTTATAAGGATGTGATTCGTTGCTAACTTTCTTAAGTTGCTAATTCTATTAACTCATCACGTGGTATATTAAAAATGTCAACATAAACTTAGTTGACATTCTAATATACCGTGTTGACATTGATATTTAAAATGTCAACATAGTATATTAAAATGTTAACACAGATTTGTATTAACATTTTAATGTGACCGTGTTAACATTTTTAATACACTAGTACGTTAATGAGTAAGCAAGTTATATGATTATAATACACCTCTTTTTTATATATAAATTAATCGATTCGTATTCATATTCATATTCTTATTTTGAGAGTTGCAACTTGCAAGCTAAATGAGTTAGTTCCACTTGGTTCTCGGCACCTCTTTAAAAGTGGAAATAGAAAACATTGGATATTCGTGCGTTTAAATTTGAAATTCGCAACTCAAGTTTTTAGTCCAAAGCCCACAGTTCGAGTAGGCCTACACCGTCAAAATCCACCAAAATTGAATGAGTATTGTGGTCCAATAATAATCTTTTGACTTTATATTAAAATAAATTTATAAAAACTGTATTTATAAGAATGAATTTCATCATGGTTGTTGTATAACTGAAAATGACACTGCTACTATTATAAAATCAGACATTATCAATTGTACACATGATTCCGAATCCACCATTTACCACAAATCTATTCTCTTGCTTTCATTCTCTTTCAATATTTTATTTTCTAAACACTATAGATATATACATCAATAGTTTTGGTGAAGTGGCCCAACATATATATATAAATATTCAAACGGCATAATTAATATAATTAAATATATAGATTTATTAATACTATATGCATATGATGTTTCAAATAGAAAATGAGCTTCCTAGATGTTGGCATTGCCAGCAAGCCTACATCTGCCGCCAAAAATCCATCGGAATCCCAGGCCGTCGCTGCCGCCTTGTTTCAGGCCAACACCGCCGTCGCCTTGTTGATGCCATCGGAACCTCCAAGGACACCCCCGATCACCGTCTCAAATTGTTCGTCTCTCTCTCTCTCTCTCTCTCTCTCTCTCTCTCTCTCTCTCTCTCTCTCGCAATCATCACTCGTTTTCCCTAATTTCATTTCCCCCCCTCTTCTTCTCTTATCCTACTACTATCACTATGCAGGCGAAGTACAAGGCAACGTATACTGGACTTGGTAAGGGACGCCTCTGCTAAGCTCAAGTCCCTCACTGAATCCGATCGCCCACACGACCTCGATGTATGCTGCTCTACTCTCTCGCTAACGATTTCAACCTGATTATACATCGAATTTTACCCTAGACCTGTTCTAATTCAATTCGAGCTTCGATCATGATTCTTGGTTGGGCAAATATTTTAGTTAGTTGGTATTGTTCAATTACGACCTGAAACTATGCTCACAGCAGCAAATTTCATTTGTGGGGAAGTTGCTGTTTCTTTTTACTTGCTTAAGAAATGATGGAGTAGTTGAATGGCTGTTTTTTTATTCAGCCAAATAGGAAAGTTCAAGATTCCAAGCTTGCTAAAGACTTGCAAACTACTTTGCAAGAATTTCAAAAACTGCAGCACCTAGCTTCTGAACGTGAGTCTAAATTTTCTCCTGTAGTTCCTCTTCCATCCTCTATAACTATGTAAGAAGCTCAACTTTCTTTCCACATGCGTTGCTCGCTATATACTGTTATCATTGACATTCTAAATCCCCCGTTTGCTGCAAGTTCTACCCCTGATGACCAATATGCAGAATCCAGCTTTGAAAGGGAAAATGATGACTCGTTTCTCATGGAACAAAAGAGGTGATCATGCTACTTTAATGTTGAGTGTTCAGAATGAAGATGATATATCATTCCTAAAACTACATTCTTCTTGTATATTGTTTTCAGTGCTAAATTCTGTGTTTGAAGAACTTAAAAATCTCTATTGCCAGCAATAATGTTCAACTAGCAAACCCCTTACCATGCTTCTTATACATGAAAAGAAATTTTAAATCGTAGAATGATTGGCACTTGACAAGTTCACAACTCCATTTTTTTGTGTGAATTTATGTAACTACTTTATGTTGGTTTCCCCAAATGAGATGCCACTTCAATATTAACTTGTACCACATTATTAGTAGATACAGTTGGAAAGGTAAAAAAGGTACTCCATTTGGCTAAGATTTTATAACCTCGTCAACTTTGTAGCATGAGGATTAAATTTTCAAAGTTGTTTTTGTCTGTCTGAGAAATCTAATTATCTAGACAGGAGATTCGGTTACTGGACAACGACGTTGCATTCAATGAAGCTGTAATTGAGGAAAGAGAACATGGAATTGAAGAGATTCAGGGCCAAGTTAGAGAAGTAAATGAGATGTTTAAGGACCTTGCAGTTTTAGTTAATGAGCAGAGCAGGGCTGTTGGTAGAGATTCTAACCTGACAAACTCTTGCCTTTGTAAACCATTATGTTTCATGGAGCATCTCTCTTTTGGTTTGAACAGACGACATTGAACATGGTATCGAGGTTTCTGCTGTCTCAACGACCCAAGCTAAGCTGCAGCTCTCTAAGGCATCAAAAAGTGGAAATTCTAAAACCTCTTGGGTGAGTGGAATTTATCTTTATAACAGTGCATTTGTCACTTGAACCGGATTGGTGATTTGACCCAGAAAATATAGAGAAAACTGATTTTTGTTGGCTATTTTGTCTGAATGCCCTTATGGTATACAAAATACAATGATAATCTGCTTATTCATTTGAGTCAGAATTAGATAATCTGCTTATGTCTGCCAACTTGAGAAATGAAGATGGCCTAATATTTGGAGGGTGAGGGAGAAGGGGTCAAGAGAATGGGGGCTAGCTTCAGCAGAAATGAATCTTGGTTCATAAATGTTTAAATAGCTGTCACGCCCGCATTTTCTAAGGATAGAAAACACGGTTGATCGCGACTAGGGGAGGATTAAAGAAGCGGGGAAGAAAGGGAAAAAACAACACAACTCGACCATAGCTCGAAACAAATGGGAATAGCTCGAATAAAATCAGAGTATCTCAACAATCAACATTCAACAACTCAAAAATGAATACTATCTCAACGATACAAGAACTCAAAAGAAAGACAACTACTTAGCGGAAGTATTTGAGAGAAGGAATATGCCACGTGTGAAGACATGACACATTCTAGACACTTAAATTTCTTCAATGGTCTTGCTCAACACCCACCGCACCCGTCACGCTCAACCTGCAATTTTTAAAAAGAAAAGCAGGGCTGAGTACTTGATGCACTCAGTGGACTCATGCCGAAAACATTTTATAAAAAGTATTTATCATGCCACCATTGAGTGACCTTGGGGTTTTAACTTTAGAAATCGCCCAAGACACTAAAAACATTTCCATTGTAAAATTCGGTTGATCAACCATTTTCCCATAGCTATCTCCCATATCTGATCCATTGATGACAAGGAACGTGGCCACATTCCAAGTCACTAGACCGGCCGACCCAAAAGACGGCTCACGATCTCCATAGGTGTACACTAGCCTGAATAGGGACTCACTCCCTAGACAGACCCGAATTCGATTATCCATTGATGGCAAAAGCCACATCAGATAGGTTCCATAGAATAAAAAAAACACGGCATGACAAATATTCATATCATTTCACATAAAAATATACTTTGGGCATTGCCCTTATTTAAAAAGAAAGCCCACCTCGCTTGCTTATACCGCACAATCACGACTTTACGCAACCTTTTACTCTTTGGTACCCTCGTACGTGCAATAACCTTGTCAATATCACCCACACAATCAGGTTTTCCATTATTGCAATTATCATGCATGCCCTATCGTTCCTTTCATCGTTTTCTTAGATTGCCATTCCCGAACGTTCATCAACATAAGGAAAAACATGCCATAATACTTCTCAACGTGTTACACATAATCATGCCATAGGATACCTTCTTAATCATACATGCATCATATAATTCATTAAAACTTAGCAAACAAGTGATATTTTCACCTAACAACAAAAACTGGCAGAATTGCGCGGTTGGTTTGTAAAAATCATTTAAAATTCATCCGGTCTCCGTTGGGGCTGAAACTTTTCCACAATACAGTAGACACATAAAATATCATTCAATAAAATTTTACATCAAAATAATCTTTTTAGGTTGGTCAAATCGAAACGTAACTCCCTGGTCGAGAAAAATAATTTCTGGCAGAACTGCGCAGTCAACTTCAAAAATTCACCAAAAATACATCTTCGTCCAAATAGGTTGAAATTCACACACCGCACAGAAGACACCTTAAGGTTTACTCAGAAAAAGAATCGTATAAAAAGGAGTTCGTTTGGTCAGTCAAACATGCGTCGGAACCTACTGTCCGAATACTACAGATTTCATGCTCCAAAATTCGAGTTTTCCTAAATGAATGCAAGGAAATCAAGGCTGGGAATTGATCGGTGATTACCTTCTTAGGCGGCAGAAAACTCTCTTCTCCAACTCGGTTCTTTCTCTAAATTTTAGTTCCTGGTTTTTCTTGGTATTGAATTTATGTGTAGAAAGATCGTGGATTGATTGGATATATATATGCAAAACTGATAGATATTGATGATTTGGTGGTTGGAGAGATTTTAGGGAGTATAGATATGGGAAATCGTTAGGTGATATGGTTTAGAGAAATATATTTGACCAAGTCAACTAGGAAAATATTTAATTAGATTTATTTGATTTTTTTTCTTTTTTTTTTACGGGTGTTACAATCTACCATCTTAACAAAAAATTTCGTCCCGAAATTTGCTTACGTCCTTCGAATACAGAATTTCTCCATCATCTTGTCTTCCAAGCAGCTTCCTCATGTCGCTTAATTAACATTGTAGTTGAAAGTCACATAGCTGCCACTTTTAATAAATTACGCGAGATTAGACTATATTAAATTAAATTGCGCACTTCGCATCATCCCTCCTTGTCTTGCACCCTCTTTTGCATTTGAACTTCATTTCGTCTTCGCTATCTTCCACTTCTTGAAATCTTCTTCGTCTTCTTTTTGTTCTTGTCGTTCATGGAAAGCGTAGGAAATAGTAAAATAGTTCACACATCAAGCTTGCTCGAACGTTTCACGCAATTCCAAGAAAAAGTTTCATGGTCCACCGGCATCTATTCGCACTCTCGATCTCCTTGCCTCGTTGTGCCTTGACAAATTAGGGGTTCACCCCAAACTTTCAGATTTTCGTGCGTTTTCGTCACTCGGGAAAGTGATAGATTATCTCAACTTAAAACTACGGTTTGCGCGTATTTAACCTAGCCTACAACGTAAGCACTCTATGTTCGCAACATACTTAATCATCTCACATCTCAACATCTACCACAATTAACGTCATTCATACCACAAGATAAAACACACAACATTTTCACATCCATAGCAAAAGACTTTCGAACTTCACATTTATATTCAAAACTTTTGAAACAAAATTTCTTTACACTTTCACACTTTCCTCAAAAATTTTCACATCTCACTTTTAAAGTAAAAGTTTTGACTCAAAACGAAACGTACTTTCACATCAACTTTCATGCTTCGTATAAGACATTCCATAGAATAACGCATCATACCTTGCACCTCATAACGTAAATATCATCGCACTTCCATAGCTCAAGTTTCCAAACGAAAAAGTTAAAAACTATTTTTCTCGAAACTCAAAATTTTTTTGAACAATTCATAAACACAACATTTTCCATTGATCAAATCTTTTCATAACAGATAAGTCACCCCATTGCATAACATATCGCGAAACACACACACACATATATTTTTATATAACCATAGCTCATCTATCCCATTGTAAAACATACTTTGTTTTCATAACCATAGCTCCTCTATCCCATTGTAAAACATACTTTGTTTTAATAACCATAGCTCTTCTATCCCGTTGTAAAACATACTTTGTTTTAATAACCATAACTCTTCTATCCCATTGTAAAACATACTTTGTTTTAATAACCATAGCTCTTCTATCCCATTGTGAAACATACTCTTTTTTCATAACCATAGATTCTCATCACCTTTCCTAAAAACTCTCATAAATTTTTTTTCATGAAAATAAATTACCTCTTTCTTGATTGAGCGTGGCGAAGCGGGATGTTGAGCCTTCAATGCATAATTATTATTATCATTATTATTATTATCACTATTATTTTAGTCTAGCGAAACAAGTCTAGACTAAGACTGAAAAAGACTTTCGGGTCCAGAGCGGAAAGAAAACCTGGCTCTGATACCACTTTGTCACGCCCGCATTTTCTAAGGATAGAAAACACGGTTGATCGCGACTAGGGGAGGATTAAAGAAGCGGGGAAGAAAGGGAAAAAACAACACAACTCGACCATAGCTCGAAACAAATGGGAATAGCTCGAATAAAATCAGAGTATCTCAACAATCAACATTCAACAACTCAAAAATGAATACTATCTCAACGATACAAGAACTCAAAAGAAAGACAACTACTTAGCGGAAGTATTTGAGAGAAGGAATATGCCACGTGTGAAGACATGACACATTCTAGACACTTAAATTTCTTCAATGGTCTTGCTCAACACCCACCGCACCCGTCACGCTCAACCTGCAATTTTTAAAAAGAAAAGCAGGGCTGAGTACTTGATGCACTTAGTGGACTCATGCCGAAAACATTTTATCAAAAGTATTTTTCATGCCACCATAACTTTAGAAATCGCCCAAGACACTAAAAACATTTCCATTGTAAAATTCGGTTGATCAACCAATTTTCCATAGCTATCTCCCATATCTGATCCATTGATGACAAGGAACGTGGCCACATTCCAAGTCACTAGACCGGCCGACCCAAAAGACGGCTCACGATCTCCATAGGTGTACACTAGCCTGAATAGGGACTCACTCCCTAGACAGACCCGAATTCGATTATCCATTGATGGCAAAAGCCACATCAGATAGGTTCCATAGAATAAAACAAAACACGGCATGACAAATATTCATATCATTTTCACATAAAAATATACTTTGGGCATTGCCCTTATTTAAAAAGAAAGCCCACCTCGCTTGCTTATACCGCACAATCACGACTTTACGCAACCTTTTACTCTTGGTACCCTCGTACGTGCAATAACCCTTGTCAATATCACCACACAATCAGGTTTTCCATTATTGCAATTATCATGCATGCCCTATCGTTCCTTTCATCGTTTTCTTAGATTGCCCATTCCCGAACGTTCATCAACATAAGGAAAAACATGCCATAATACTTCTCAACGTGTTACACATAATCATGCCATAGGATACCTTCTTAAATCATACATGCATCATATAATTCATTAAAACTTAGCAACAAGTGATATTTTCACCTAACAACAAAACTGGCAGAATTGCGCGGTTGGTTTGTAAAAATCATTTAAAATTCATCCGGTCTCCGTTGGGGCTGAAACTTTTCCACAATACAGTAGACACATAAAATATCATTCAATTAAAATTTTACATCAAAATAATCTTTTTAGGTTGGTCAAATCGAAAACGTAACTCCCTGGTCGAGAAAAATAATTTCTGGCAGAACTGCGCAGTCAACTTCAAAAATTCACCAAAAATACATCTTTCGTCCAAATAGGTTGAAATTCACACACCGCACAGAAGACACCTTAAGGTTTACTCAGAAAAAAGAATCGTATAAAAAGGAGTTCGTTTGGTCAGTCAAACATGCGTCGGAACCTACTGTCCGAATACTACAGATTTCATGCTCCAAAATTCGAGTTTTCCTAAATGAATGCAAGGAAATCAAGGCTGGGAATTGATCGGTGATTATGTTGGAGTTGAAGGTTGAAAATGAAGTGACCGTCCGTTAAAACGGTTAAGTTGGTTGAGCTCGAGAATCAAGTTTCAAGATTTGATTGAGGGAGTTGATAACCGAATGCAAGTTGTTGCATGGAGTTTCAAGAAGTATAAAAGACGTTGGAACTCAAGATATTAATAGCAGATTCATCATCAACACTTAGCTTTTGAAAGTCGAGTTTCTTTCAAGTTCTATACACATAACACTTGAGAGTTTTACTAGTTCTGTAATCTTGAGTGTAGTTCAATTGTGTAGCTCGTTTCTGAGTTTGTCTACGAGCGATTAGTGTTGTACAAGAGTGATCAATAAAGTGTTTCCATTTTTCTCTCCCGTGGACGTAGGCTTGCAAAGGCCGAACCACGTTAAATCCTCGAGTTCTTATTGCTATCTTTCGTTCTTGCATTGGGTGTGGTTTCTTATTGGGATCTTGTTTGCATCTTCTGATAGAAACTGAGAATCCAATACCTTGGATTCACAAATTGGCGCCGTCTGTGGGAATCGGAGCACGAGCGAGGAAGAAAGCGTGAGGGTTTGCAGAAGATCTTTGAATCTTGTTTTCTTTATATCAGTGGTTGCGCCTTTGGTGTTCGAGGGAATGTCGACAGCCAAGTTTGATATAGAAAAGTTCACGGGAAACAATGATTTTGGGCTATGGAGGCTCAAAATGAAGGCTGTACTTATGCAGCAAGGTTTATGGGAAATACTGAAGAAAGATAAGGCAACTGAGCAGGAGACAGCAGATCCCAAGTATCAAGATCAGCAAGATAAGGCATATTCCACTTTGATCTTGAGCCTAAGTGATCGTGTGTTGAGAGAAATCTCAAAGGAGGAGACTGCATCAGGCGTTTGGAAGAAGTCTGAGTCATTATACATGACAAAATCTCTCTCAAATAGACTTCTCTTGAAGCAAAGGCTATTCACTTTCAAATTCACTGAATCAAGAAGCATCGGTGAGCAGCTTGAAGAATTTGCAAAGTACATTGATGATCTGGAGAACATTGATGAAGACATCAAGGATGAAGACAAAGCTCTCATGCTCTTGAACTCTCTGCCTAAGAGTTTTGAGCAATTCAAAGATGCTATCCTTCTTGGAAGAGACTCCAAAGTGACATATGAGGAGGTACATTCTGCTTTAAAAATGAAAGAATTCCAGAGGGTTGCAGTTAGACCTACTGATCCAGCTTCAGAAAGTCTGAATATCAGGGAAGATTCCAAGAAATCTGAGAAGAAGAAGCCTTGGAAGAAAGGGAAGCCCTGGAAACAAAAGCCTATGGATGAAAAGGAGTCAAGATCCTGCTTTCACTGTAAGAAACCAGGCCATATTAAAAAGAACTGTTTCCTTTTCAAGAAGAAACAGCAGGAGTTTCAATCTGCTCAGAACACTGCAGCTATGGTTGAAGAGGTTCAGGCTGCAGAAGCTTTGAATATTACAGATGAGGACATCAGAAACGTGTGGATAATGGATAGTGGATGTAGCTTCCACATGAGCTCTCACATTGAGTGGTTTCAGAATCTGCAAAAATCTGATGGAGTGGTATTGCTTGGAAATGACCAAGAATGCAAAATTGAAGGTGTTGGAAACATCAAACTGAAGATGGCAGATGGATCATCCAGAATCTTATCAGATGTCAGATTCATTCCACACATCAAAAGAAATTTGGTGTCTCTTGGTGTACTTGCGCAGAGGGGATATTCTTTTACTTCCACTGGTGGAGTAATGAAGGTTATCAAAGACTCCAAGGTTGTCATTACCGCATTAAGGAAGAGGAATCTATACTACATGCAAGCTCAGGTGTTGACTGGAGATGTCAATACAATTACCAACTCAGATCTTGATCTTTGGCATCTGAGGCTGGGCCATGTGTCAGAGGCTGGCCTGAAAATTCTTGCCAAGAAAGGTGTTATAAGCACAGAAGTGCCCACTGCTATGAAACATTGTGAAGAGTGTGTCATGGGGAAGAACAAGAAGCTGCCATATGGGGTTGGAAAACATACATCAGAGATGCCTCTGGATTACTCACACAGTGACATATGGGGTCCCTCACCCGTGGCAACTATAGGTGGATGCAGGTATTTCTTGACCTTCATTGATGATTTTTCTAGGAAGATATGGATATATTTCATGAAAGAAAAGTCAGAAACGTTTGATAAATTCAGAGAGTGGTGTACAGAGGTAGAGGTTGAAAAGAAAACACCACTGAGATGCCTTAGAACAGATAATGGGCTCGAATTTCTGTCTCATGATTTTGATCATTTCTGTAAATTCAAGGGAGTCAAAAGGCATAGGACAGTGCCTAATAACCCTCAGCAAAACGGTGTAGCTGAGAGAGCTAACCGCACTATACTAGAAAGGGTGAGATGTATGTTAGCAAGTTCTGGGATGAAAAAAGGGTTCTGGGGTGAGGCTGCTGCAACTGCAGTCTATTTACTCAATAAGTGCCCATCTTCAGCCATCAATATGGATACACCTGACTTCAGATGGTATGGGTCTCATGGAGACTATGCAAAGCTAAGGCCATTCGGTTGTAAAGCCTACTCTCACATTAGAAGAAGTAAGCTTGATGCGAGGGCAATAAAATGTGCCATGTTGGGGTATCAAAAGGGTGTGAAGGGTTATAGATTGTGGTCCATGGAGGCTGGGAACAATAGAGTGATAATCAGCAGGGATGTGACATTTAGGGAAAGAGAGATGCCATATATTGAGCTGAATTCACAGAATGGGGCTGATAAGAACAAGACTTCAGTGGAGGTGGAGCTGCTGGACAAGAATAGCTCTGATTCTGATGAGGATTCTGATTCGAATGAGGAACCTCAAATCACTGCAGACACTCAGCCAGATCAAGGAAATGACAATCTCAGAAACTATCAGCTTGCTAGAGACAGAGAAAGAAGAGTCATCACAGCACCAGTGAGATACAGCAACTCATCTCTGGTGTATTATGCACTATGTGTGGCTGAAGGGATTGAAAGCTCAGAACCACAAAATTACAAAGAGGCTATGAAGAGTGATGAGAAAACCAGATGGATAAAGGCCATGAAAGAAGAAATGGAGTCACTCATCAAGAACAAAACTTGGGTTTTGGTGGACAGAAATCAGCTCCAGAAACTGATAGGTTGTAAGTGGATTTTCAAAAAGAAAATTGAGGCTGCTCTTGGGAACAAAATAAGATACAAGGCCCGTCTTGTTGCTAAGGGATACACTCAGAAAGAGGGAATAGACTATAATGAGGTATTCTCTCCTGTGGTGAAGCATAGTTCCATTAGGATTTTGATGGCTATTGTGTGTCAAAACAATTGGGAATTGCAGCAAATGGATGTAAAAACGGCATTCCTTCATGGTGAGTTGGAGGAGAGTATTTACATGGAGCAGCCAGAGGGATTTATTGATCCAGGAAATGAGAATAAGGTTTGCCTTTTGAAAAAGAGTCTATATGGATTGAAGCAAAGCAGCCGGCAATGGAACAAGAGATTTGATGAACATATGTTGAGTATTGGTTTCTGCAGATCAGATTATGATAATTGTGTCTACATGAAGAAGAAAGATGGAAGAGCCATAGCCTATCTACTTCTATATGTAGATGATATGCTCATTGCAGGCTCGGATATGCATGAAATTAAAAGAATAAAGTCAGATTTGAGTGCATGCTTTGAGATGAAAGATCTGGGTGATGCTAAAAGAATACTAGGAATGGACATCATTAGAGATAGAAGGAGGGGAACCTTGTGGCTGACTCAGCAGGATTATGTCAACAAAGTATTGAAGAAGTTTCAGATGGCTGATTCAAGGTCAGTCATGACCCCCCTTGGACCACACTTCAAACTCAGTTCTGAACAGAAGCCTAAGACAGAAGAAGAGAAGAAAGAAATGGATAATTTGCCTTTTGCTAACATAGTAGGGAGTGTGATGTACACTATGGTGTGCACAAGACCTGACATTGCTCATGCCATAAGCTGTGTAAGCAGATACATGTCAGATCCGGGCAAGATTCATTGGCAGGCATTGAAGTGGGTTTTGAGATATCTTAAAGGGTCTGAAAATGTGGGGATATTGTACAGAAGTGGACATGACTCAACAAAGGATGCTGCTATGGGATTCTGTGATTCTGATTTTGCCACAAATTATGATAATAGGAAGTCACAGACAGGGTACATATTCACCTTATATGGATCTGCTGTTTCATGGAAATCTGGGTTGCAATCTGTAGTGGCATTATCTACCACGGAGGCAGAGTATATTGCTCTAGCTGAAGCAGTTAAGGAGAGCTTCTGGTTGAAAGGAATGCTGAGTGATTTTGGAGTGCAACAGAGATCCATAACAGTGCATTGTGATAGTAGTAGTGCAATAAGTTTGTCCAAGCATGCTGTGTTTCATGAAAGAAGCAAACACATTGATGTGAGGTTACATTTTATCAGAGATGAAGTTAGCAAAGGGGAGGTAAAGATTCAGAAAATAGGGACTGAGGATAATCCCGCAGATATGCTTACAAAAGTTCTGCCAACATCCAAGTACACTCACTGTTTGGAGTTGGTGGCTGTGATTCAAAGATAAGGTGATGGTAAATGGAGAGAAGGGGACAAAGGTTTGATCATTGTTCAACCTAGGTGGAGATTTGTTGGAGTTGAAGGTTGAAAATGAAGTGACCGTCCGTTAAAACGGTTAAGTTGGTTGAGCTCGAGAATCAAGTTTCAAGATTTGATTGAGGGAGTTGATAACCGAATGCAAGTTGTTGCATGGAGTTTCAAGAAGTATAAAAGACGTTGGAACTCAAGATATTAATAGCAGATTCATCATCAACACTTAGCTTTTGAAAGTCGAGTTTCTTTCAAGTTCTATACACATAACACTTGAGAGTTTTACTAGTTCTGTAATCTTGAGTGTAGTTCAATTGTGTAGCTCGTTTCTGAGTTTGTCTACGAGCGATTAGTGTTGTACAAGAGTGATCAATAAAGTGTTTCCATTTTTCTCTCCCGTGGACGTAGGCTTGCAAAGGCCGAACCACGTTAAATCCTCGAGTTCTTATTGCTATCTTTCGTTCTTGCATTGGGTGTGGTTTCTTATTGGGATCTTGTTTGCATCTTCTGATAGAAACTGAGAATCCAGTACCTTGGATTCACAGATTACGTTCTTAGGCGGCAGAAAACTCTCTTCTCCAACTCGGTTCTTTCTCTAAATTTTAGTTCCTGGTTTTTCTTGGTATTGAATTTATGTGTAGAAAGATCGTGGGATTGATTGGATATATATATGCAAAACTGATAGATATTGATGGATTTGGTGGTTGGAGAGATTTTAGGGAGTATAGATATGGGGAAATCGTTAGGTGATATGGTTTAGAGAAATATATTTGACCAAGTCAACTAGGAAAATATTTAATTAGATTTATTTGATTTTTTTTTCTTTTTTTTTTACGGGTGTTACAATAGCTATGCATGTTTTTATTACTATATTACTCATTTTGGCCTCTTTGATAGTGTTGGTGGATGCTGGCAATTATAGTGATCATCATCCTGGTCATACTACTCGTTCTTTTTCTGTAGCATGATTTATTCATCGTCTTCGGAGCTACAGACCTCTTCGTTGTTCGAGCATATGCTGTATATATATAGATTGCATTGTGTAAATTATTAGATTTTTCTAGTCATTTTTCTGCTATCTATGTTATGTATATATACTACTTTCCAGTTGCGTTTTAAGGTGGAGTTTTATTAAATGAACAAAGATTGAATTTGTATGTATATTCTTAAATTTGTCACAGTAGAATAGGAGAGAACTATATAGTTGATACAATCCTTGTGCAAAATAATTCCAACTTTCAAATGATTCTTTTTTATTGTTTTTAGATTATCTTGTTTCTCATCTAAAATGTGGTTTGTTGTGCATATATATTTATAGTAGTACTCGAGGGAATATAATTACAGAAAATTAAGTTGGTAAAGAAAATAAAATTCTATAATGAATTAAACTAACCTTTGATGGCTGTTATTTAGATATACCAATAGAACTCTATGATGTATTTGTAAATGTTTAATGAATCACTATAATCTAGTTTAAATAAATTACTATAGTACTCCTCCCATCAAATAGATTTACTACAATCTGATTAATAAATACTCCACATTCCTATAATATTTGACCATCTAATGAAGTAATTCTTCTAAATATAGTGTATATGATTTATACAATTAAGTGATTAACCTATAAATTGAATTTGTAATCCAGATATTAGATATATTAGTAGTAGTTTATATTTATAATCAAGATTCGAGACAGTGTTTTTATCCCATCGTGATTGCATTATTAATTTTCATTTATATATATGGCAGTTATTGCAAAGGAGGTATTTCAACTCTTTGAAAAAACAGTTTATAGTTGGAAAGTCCTTTTGTAATTTGTACCGACCGACAGTTGGCACGTTTATTTTTCATTTTGAATAAAATTAAATGAAAATGGAAAAATAGTGGACGCTTCTTCCTCAAACACGACGGCCAGCTTGAGCTGCCGTTTAAGATTTGCGCAGCCAAATTCTCTCTCCCATTTTGAAATTCAAGCTTTGTTAATCTCTCCTCCGCCGCCCTACGCCGCGCGGTTTGGTTTTCCTGCAGTTTTTGTTCACTCATCGCCCTCTCTTTTGATTTGGTATTTTTACTTTGTTGTTTGAATTCCGTTGTTTTGCAATGTTCATTGTTCTAACCACATTCCCCGGTTATAGCCCCTTTTCCTTTTCTAATCTACAATGCGCATTAGGTCGGATCTGAGGGAATTTAAATTTCAGCTGCTTCACTTACACACTCAATTTCACTTTCCCCAGTCTCAGCCGTTAAATCATTTGCAGATCAATGTAATGTGGATTTGATTAATCTTCCTGAGATTAGAATCTGAACTGTTTTTTTGTTTGATTGATGGTGAAGGTACATCCATCACCAACCACCACTCTCGGCTTTGGCGCAAACTGGAAGCTGCAAAGGAGGAATTTTTGAGTGGATGCAATTAACATTTTGTGATAAATGTGGCTGAATAGCGTCACAGTTTCCGACTTTATTTGAACACTGCTTATCAATGGGGGAGTGGGTTGTTGGAGCGTTCATCAACCTTTTCGGCAGCATTGCAATCAACTTTGGAACTAATCTCCTTAAATTGGGTCATGATGAGGTGCCATGGGATTTTCATTTTTTATCCCTATACTGCTTGCTAATTATTTTTCATTTCCCTACTGGGGAAAAGTAGTCAAAATAGATCCTTCCTTCTTCCATCAAGACTTTTTCCTTCTGCGGCCAGCAAATTTAGTCCTTTATACTATTATGGGAAATGGTCAGTATTGGTTATGTGTGTAGAAGAACTTGTTGTGGTAAGCATTACATATACATCAATGCAGCAGATATCAGTTTTGGCCTAGTTTTCTAATGATAAGGATCTTACTACTAAATCTAAGGGCCTGATGCAGCAAATGCATTATATAGTACTAGTGCAATATGTAAAAGTAATGCTGTGAGTCTACTATGGAGCTGGACTGACTAACAGGGATGTCCTTAGGGCCATAATTGGTTGGTGATAAGGCAAGATGAGATAGAAAATGATGTTCTAGAAATTTTACTCATCTATTTCTGATGCTGGCATCTTGTGTTTGGATCTCTATACTGGCTCATTTTACATTATTAGATGTCCTTGCTATTGTCTTAGGTGATTTCATGAAAATATTTTTTTAAGAGGACTTTTTGTAATTTTGTTTTGTAGAGAGAAAGACATTCTAGTGTTGCCAATGATGGGACAAATGGGAAAGCTTTTACAAAGCATATTATACACTTCCAGACATGGAGAATCGGTACTATGAATTTAAGGTCTATCGTTTTGAGTAATGATCATTGGATCTTATAGCTTACTATCTTGTTTTTCTGTTAATATGCAGGGATTATCTTTTTTATTCTTGGAAACTCTCTTAATTTCATTTCATTTGGCTATGCCGCTCAGGTGAGTATCATAAATCAAGCTGCCTCTTTGTATCAACCATTGATATAGATTTCATGTACTCCATCTTCTAGTATTTAGTTATCTTGACTGGCCAGTAGACGCATATTGCACCATTGGTTTGTATGTTAATGTCATTTTTTATTTATCTTTTCTGCAGTCCCTTCTTGCAGCTCTGGGATCTGTACAATTTGTCTCGAACATCGCATTTGCCTTTTTCGTGCTAAATAAAACTGTGGCTGTCAAGTATGTTCGTTTCTAAATTCTTAAGCTGGATTACACTTCACTCTGACCAAATATCAGTTTTTTTTCATCTTTTAACACATATTACTTGTGTTTTGTAGAGTGCTCATAGCCACAGCCTTCATTGTTCTCGGAAACATCTTCCTTGTGGCTTTTGGAAACCACCAATCACCAGGTATATCATCTGAGAATGTTAACGTCTAACTTGAATTCTCATTTGTCACGGAACTTTTTCTTTTTAAGTATCCAAAGCTCTAGTTTCCGACTCTCAACTTGATGATCGAAATTGGAATGGTGGATGTCCAAATTTTTTGGTTGATTACTTTTATTTGGTTGGTCACAAGACACAAGTACATATGAGAGAAAATGCATGATATTGATTCATATTAATTTGAATTAGAGTACGTTGATCAAAATTTGAAAAACAAATTGTGAAAAGAAGTATCAATTTTCTGTATCTCAATAGCATCTCTTTGTAAACTTCTCCAATAATCACCAGACATCACTGATCTTCACTAGTACACAGTATGCACATTTCTTGGTCCTTTTTACTACATGCAAAGGAAAACGAAAGCAACTTTGTGTTTTCCCTTCTGAAATGTTCAGCTAGTAAAGTTTTTGCAAAATATGATATTCAGATGTATTGCTACAATAGTGATATTTCATGTGTTACGAATCAAATAGAAGAGGCAGTAGATCACATAGTTATGAAATTGTTGGCCTTTTTCTATATATTACATGTCAAACCAGTACTGCAAGCTTACGATTAAAACTCCATATAATATTTTCTCAGTTATGAATCATGCATATTTTGGTGAACTCAAAACTTTTGTTCTGTTGCTTTTCTCTTCAACCAGTTTATACACCTGAGCAGTTGGCAGAGAAGTATGGCAATACCACTTTCCTGATATATTGTCTGATTCTGGTTATCGTTGTTATCTTGAGTCACTCAATGTACAGGTGAGGCTACAGTGAATTCTGTATAATGAAATTAAAACGAAAGCTTCCTCTCTGATCTAATTATATGGTTAGATGGCCACCCCTCTACTTTCAATCCTTGTAATCAGTCAACTGTGGAAAATGCAGGAGAGGAGAACTGATGTTTGCTATGTCAGGGCATGAAATCAAACCCTACTGGAAAATGCTTCTTCCACTTTCTTATGCTCTTGTTTCAGGTGCTATCGGATCATGTTCGGTACTGTTTGCCAAGTCTCTGTAAGTTGTGTTACGGTATGCTCCTCCATATATAACCTGTTTAAAATTAGCTAAATTCCTAATTCTTGCTTTTGTAGATCAAATCTTCTAAGGTTGTCCATGTCAAATGGGTATCAGTTGCATAGTTGGTTCACTTACTCCATGCTACTATTGTTTTTCAGTACAGCTGGATTTTGGGTAGATATCTATACCTTCTAATTTTGTAATATGGTCAAAATGCTTGGTATGATATATTTTCTAATTTTTCGTACTCTCTAATGATTTATACAGATGGCAAGACTAAATGAAGGATTGTCTCTGTTTGATGCAATACTCATTGTCCCCATGTTTCAGATTGTTTGGACATTTTTCTCCATTTGTACAGGATTTGTATACTTTCAAGAATATCAGGTGTGCATACCTTATCTTACAATAGGCTCTTTTAAAAATTAATGTTAAGAGCTTGAATGTCAAGTAAAATGTTTCACCAATTGCTCCTAGAACTCAAATACTATTAGACTTTATGTTGCCTTGACATAAGACTTGTAATGAATTTATGTCTGTGGACATTTGTTGGTGTTAAAAGGTGGTCCTGGTTAACTTCCAATTATTTTCACTAACAGAGAAGGGCCATGGTTAATATGTGATCTATTTCAAGCAGGTATTCGATTCATTACGAACAACGATGTTCATACTAGGAATGGTTTCTGTATTCATAGGCATTTCATTGCTGGCACCTGATGAAGTAAAAGGTAATGTCAATGATTAATGGTTTCCTTGAATCATCCCCCCACCTGTCTTTTGAATATTAATAAGCAGGGATGGATTTTTCAGGTGGGGATGTCAAAGATACACCACTGGTCTCTGTAACTACAGCTCATCCAAATGATGGAGACAGGTAATTCTGCAATACACTTAGATGCCCAAGAACTTGACATGTACTCACTATGTGCAAATAATTACAGATTTGCTGCATCCTCTGAGGAGTCTTCTATCAAAGACTTGAGATCACTCGTGCAAACAATGCGGATTAAACTAGCGAGCTTGCTTACCAAGACCAAGGTTCCTGAATTTCTCGATTTTGAACCGGATGCGGAACTTAGATAGAAACTATATGGAAATTAAATTTCTGTTTTGGTGCAGGGTGCTTGCTCACTACCGTTTGGTTTGGGAGATGAATCGATTAACGCATCGTCAGTTCTTGTGATGCCCATGGTTTCATCTAAAATAACTGGCTTCAGAGGGCATGTAATGGATAGGAACAAGTTCTTCTCTTTTAGACATCCTGGTTGGAGTAGGATTGATGAGGAGGATGATGATGAAGCTTTATTGCAGTCATCAACTCTACTTCCTCACAGTATAAAGTAGGAGTAACATACACACATATTGTTAATCCCAGATTGATCTCTCTATGTACCATATTCTGTTCTTTATGAATACTTATTAGTATAAATCCTCAATTAATACCTCATTATTTGAAAAAACTAAACAAAATCACCCAATAATACTGTCATATATGCTGCTGGCAACTTTGAATACATGCAGGATACTTTTCTGTATCCCATTGTCTAGCACAAAAAATTGGAAGTGGAAACTTAAGAATACTACTACTACTAGAGAGAGAGAGAGAGAGCTAGCCTCCTCAAGCATGGATCCCCTCCTCAGATTGTTGCTTCTGCAGCCAAATCTGGTGATGAAATCTTTGGATAAAGAGGTCAGCCACCTTGTCTATATCATCCTCCAATTTGAATTCCTCCCCTTTCCCCTCCTCCTCCTCCTCTGTGTAAACGTCATCGTAGTCGTCTTCCATATCCGTGGTGTCCTCAATCTCCTCTGCTACCTGCACCACGCTTGCTGGTGATGTAGCAACAGAGTTGCTTAGAGGGAACTCTGGATCACCGGGTAGGAGAACATCGTCATCCTCCTCAACTATGTCGAACTGCATTCCTCCGATGGAAGAGGTGGCGGACCATCCTCTTGTCCCGCAAGAGAAGCGATTGTATGATGAGGTGAGTCTCTATGGCTCTCATCCTGTCTTTGATTGCCATTACTTTGGATGCCACCATAGCCATCATCTTCTTCAACTTTATACCTGTCTGCACTGTTTAAAACATTAGGCTATTTGTTGGTGTGATCACAATCTCACCCGTAGACGTATCTTGTTATATCCAAATACGTTTTTCCCTGTAACTTGACTGATTTCCTCAAAATACTTGCCAATTAAGCGTTTCTCCTTAACATTTGAAAGAATTTCTGCAGACAGCTCAGAAGTCAGCAGACCCAGCAAAAACATTAGGCTGGCTGGCTGCCCTCCTCTCTCTCTCCCGTGTTTTTTGGGAAGATCAACAGTGAACTTGTGAAGGACTTCTCTAGCATTTCCACTCAATGTGCCAAAAAGTGTGCCATTTCCATCCATGACTATGAAACCAAATTTGTCATCAGATTCCAACACTTCATTCAGAGCTTCAGTGTGGAACTTGTTATCACACAGCTAAAGGGTTCGAAATCAATTGTGACCTTTTTCTCCTTGCCATCATCGGTAACAATTGTAGAGAACCAAGCCATTTGGAGGAACCTTATTATACAGTTTTAGTTAGCCTCTGCTGGGTTGAAGTTATGGCACCAAGCACGGATTGTCGATTCACCCTGCTCTTAATATTTGAAACCGTTCCATATTCATCGACAAGCATCTCAGCATCCTGATGAGGTGATAATAAGCTATATCATGCTGGTTCCATTGCCTCTACCTGATTCCAATGCCTTGATCCAGTTTCTTGATTTTCCATATCTCAATATTTCTGTCAGACTCGACGTCCGCCATTTCCACTATAGCCAAGAAAGAACAAGTAAATCATTCACATATCAAAAGTATAGCCATCAATTGTCATACAACCAATCATCCATGGATTCTTCTTTCTAACTTCTGAAATTGACTGGAAACACAATAAACTTTTCCAAATTACTAATCTCAAAACAGCACAATTTGAAACTCAAATCATGATATACAATAAAATATATGCATGTATAACAACAAACAAATTGAATCCAAATTAGACGACAATTTGATTTGAGGCAAGCTGAAATTAGATGGTTTGAGAAAGTGATGCGTTTTGAGGTAAACATGGGGAAAAAACAAAAAACAAAAACTCGCATCCAATTCCTCCTCCTCCTCCTCCTCCTCAAGTCCTCGTCCTTTCGATGTTTTTCATGTTTCAATTTTCTCTTTGTTGACTGATCAACCAAGATTAATTCACCATTATATGTTTCCTTGGTTTTTTTGCTATGTTTTGGCTTTGAGAAGCAGTTCTTGACTGTGATAACATGAGGTGCAGATGTTTATAAGATCTATCCAATTCAGAAATTTCATTCAGTAAGAATTGTAGGATATGTTTTGTCTCAATTTCCTCAAGCATATTTTAGAAATTTTTATTACACTAAACACAAGCATCCATGTTGTGTCTCATCCCAGAAATCTAAGTTGTCCATTAGGGAGACCAACTGCCAATTTGATCAATACGACTTTATTCATAAATGTAAAGTAACACCTAGCAATCTAATTATAGGAACAAAGCTGCTCCACTATATTTATTGGTGGCCCCGACAAATTTACACAAGTCATATGATACAACATATGGTAAATTGGTATAACAACATTGATCCTGTAGTAAAATGGTAATCATAACATAAGTCAAGAATCAGCAAGTGCAATCAGCTGATCGACAACTCCAGGCTCTGCGAGTGTGCTTGTATCACCAAGCTCGTCTAACTGTTGCGAAGCAATCTTCCTCAAAATTCTTCTCATTATCTTTCCGCTCCTCGTCTTTGGTAGACCGGGGCCCAGTGGATTCTGTCCGGAGCTGCAAAGGCTCCAATCTGAAATAAATCACACATTTTAATGTCCAAACAATAATTGCAAGATATAACAAATACTCTCTGTATGCTCCCAATCCCCTCACTAATAACAGCTCTCAACATCCTTTCCCCAAAGCAAATGCAGTAATAATCAATCATATTATGAATTGATAAAGCACTCTACTTTAGATATTTGATTCATATCATTCATGTTATGTTTGATTATAGTTATTTGATTGATCAGCTACTTGCTGTAACCATATGTCTAAGCAGCTTGTATGTAATCCTAAAATTCAACATCAGTATAAAATTGAGTGTATCCATGAACTCAACTTGCTTCTTCTGCACACATGATAACTATATTGTTCCACATACCTGCTGTCTCACAGTCATAATGAGACTTTTCCGGAGATCATCACTGTAAGGAACACCTTCCACTAGAGTAACAAATGCATATATGCCTTGTCCTTTGACCTAACATCATATTCAAAACTAAAATAATTAAAGGTGAGCCTTGACTCAGAGGCCGAAGTGTAAAGAGAAGTGGAAAACTAATGATGTATAAAAGTGACATGGAGTGAGCTATAACTTTACCTCATGCTCAACACCAACAACAGCAGCTTCAGCACACAGGGGGTGTGAAACTAAGGCAGATTCCACTTCTGCAGTCCCAATACGATGCCCGCTGCATGTTATAGAATAAAGCTTGAACATTTATTCTGATGAACTAGTTAAACCATCAAATTAAAATAAAGTCAAGCCTGATTAGTCAAGTTTGTTTCATTTTTTATTCAAACCCATTGAGCGTAGAAACTGAGACTTCTTTGCAGTTGTTTACGTCCTTTGTATCTATCATAGGAAGGAAACACCACATGTTTGATGGGATAAAGTGTTTTATTTCATTCAAATGTAAAACAGACCTTGCAAAAAGTCTGTCTGGATACATTTCTGTCTCAGACACATAAACAACCAAAATTTTGTTGAGATTTTTTAAAGTTAATATTAGCTTGACTCAGGAAAGTTCTCTAGCATATATCATAGAGGATTAGCCTCTCCATAAATCATAGGACCATGAAGTTCCAAACTTCTTACATACTCATATGTTGTTACTTGTTAGATAAATCTGTCCTATTGAAGAAAAACACAAAGAGATCCAAGCATGGTAAATAGAAAATTGAGAAGAAAAACTCAAAAGATCAAATAGGAAATTGATGATGAAAAATGAATAGCATGCATGGTAAATAGCAAGAAGAGGTTGGATTTAATTGAATAATTGATTGTCATAGTAGGGTAAGAGTTGACAGATCTCTAATGCCACAATGGACCCGATAAGGCCGCCATATCCAATTCGATGATCATAAGTTCTCTGTCGTTTAATGTTTGAATAGTTTACCAATTTTAAAACATAAGAAAAAAACGAAGAATAGTACCTGACGTTAATAACATCATCAACTCTGCCAGTGAGCCAGTGGTAACCATCCTTGTCCCTAAATTTCCAGAAGAAAATAAACAAACAAATTCAGAGAAGACGAGAGAGAGATCGAGAGATAGAAGAGGGAGGGCATTATTTATCTCAGTTTCATTTCTAAGACCTTTTGCTTATTTCCCAAGAAAACACTACCTTCTGCAACCATCTCCACTGAAATAATAGCCAGGGAAGGCACTGAAATAAGTTGTTTCATATCTTTCATGGTCTCCATAAAGCGTTCGGAATGCACCAGGCCAAGAGCTTTTAACACACAAATATCCACTACATTCACCTTCAAGTTCAACCCCCTTTTCATCCACTATGACAGGCTGCACTAACAAGTATTTAAGGCTTAAAATTTAGGGGATAACTGAGTGCTTTGTCAGTTTGTCACTATAGCAATTTGGAGCTATCACCAAACGACGTCCCACAAAGTAGTTTAAAATTTAAATGAACCATAAGGCCCATGTATCAGCAAACTTACTCAAGAAACTACTCCCTCCGTCCGTGAATAGGAGTCCCGTTTTTCTATTTTAGTCCGTCCGCAAATAGGAGTCTCAGTTCATACTTACTATAAATTGTAATAGGATCTCACATTCCACTAATTCATTCTACTCACATTTCATTTAAAATTAATATATACAAGTGGAACTTTTTATTCCACTAACTTTTTTCCACCCACTTTTCTTAACATTTCTTAAAACACGTGCCGGAGAAATGGGACTCCTAATGGCGGATGAGGGAGTATCATTTAACAGTAACAACTTTCTATTGCTTGCAACATAATACATTACTCTGGGAAAGTCAAACTCACCAACTAGGCTTAAGTTCAAAAGCTTCCCTCAAGATTTTAATACTGTATACTACTAAAGTAGGATTAACTTCCAAAAAATATACTATTTATAAAGCAATTAATATTAATCAAAGTAAATTTCATTGAAAGATTTCGAAGGCTTTACTTTGAGTCTGATAAGATAGCCATAGCACCAATTTTTGACTGCTCAAATTGTGGTTGACCCATTAAGTTTTGATTTAATCTCGTAACAGAACATCGTAAAACAAGACACAGATCAACTGAAAATATAACAAAGATTAAGAAAACAATAAATGTAAATACCACAGTGCAGCATCACCCAGCATTCTCTGAATCATTATTTTAATAATACAGGTAATCTTTTGTTGAATACATTCAAAAATATAAAAGTACAAGCACAAGACAGGACAGGATGAGACAAGTACACAGGCATTATTATAAAATGAACCTGCATTCTATTACCTGGACCCCGAAAAATGGGAAGGTAGCAGAACCCGGTTTCTGAGGCCAAGCACCCGGTAAAGGAGTGATCTACAAAGTAAAAAAGGTTAAATTTTGTTACAAGTAGTGTATTTGCAGGAGTATAGAATCAAATGAAAAAAAAAATCTACCAGGAAGCCACCAGTCTCCGTCTGCCACCAAGTGTCAGAAATGGGGCATCGTGAGTCTCCAACCACATTGAAAAACCATCTGGTTGTATGAAGATAAAAAAAAATTCAAGTTATATAAAGAGAACAGCATGCATATAAATACCAGAACTTAAATCCATCAGAGAAAGTTGCTATTAATCATCAACTGGGCAAAGGCATGGAAAGATTTAAGAATATATAGAAAACCTCCATGCGCTTGGATTGATTGGTTCGCCTACACTGCCAAGGACTCGCAAGGACTTTCGTGAATATCGGGTGACAAGCTGCAAGATTGGCATAAAAATCAGCACTCCTTCAACACATATTTATCTGTTATTATGTTCATTCTGTCTCATTGTTATTTCTTTTGGAAGTTTAAAAAGGCGATTATCCAATTTTCAGGAGCAACCAATACTTCAAAAATCAA
>NW_024599279.1:0-23094 GCF_004379255.2 Salvia splendens | reverse complement strand
GAGAGAGAGAGATTATGTCAAGTAGAAAGGAAAGAAGTTCAAGAATAACAGAAGATGAGATCAATGATCTCATCTTGAAGCTGCATCCATTGTTGCCAGATTCAAGTTCAAGGTGTAACACAAAGGTAAGTTATAAATATGAAGTATTAACTTAATTAAATTAATGTCTGAATTGTTGTAATTATAGATTTTTCCCAAGAAATAAATTTTTTCCCTAAACATGATGGTTTAAGACCACCCCATCTATGCAGTTCTTCTTCATAAAAACATTGATTTTATGATATAAAGACACACAAGACACAAGGCTCAGACAAAAAAGAAAGAACTAATATTCACATAAAGATTTCCCTTAACCAAACCTCAAGATATGGAAGAGACAATTGGAAATAGGTCAAAAAAGACCCATCATCATATATCTAAACTATTGGAGAAAATGAAAAATAATAGCAATAAGAAATTAAAAAGTTGATATGGTGACTTTCACTAGCTAAATATGAACAATTAGGCATTACATATTCATGCATGTGTTTGGAAGTATGAAGAAAATAAATTTTTTTATTTTTTTCTTGTTCATTAAAATAGGTTTCAGCAACAAAGATTTTGAAGGAGACATGCAATTACCTCAAGAGACTGCACAAAGAGGTGGATGATCTAAGTGAGAGACTCTCTCAGCTTCTTGCTTCTGGAAATGTGGATGAAGATACTATTAGGGCACTCCTCCGACGTTAAATTGCTCGTGTGTTCGTTTACATCTCGTATTTTCAGATATCTTTTCGAATTAAATATGAGATGTTACAAAAAAATTGAAATGGAGGATACATATATAAGTAACAATATTAGGGTTTTGAAGAAGCTATAGCATTTGTCCAGAGCCTTTGTCTTAGCGGCAAGAAGCTTAGACATTATTGCATGAGGTGCCGAGTTCTATAGAATTTCTCATCCATTAATGTTGCATGAATATAAATATATGTATTTCAATTTGGTTCATTTATTTCTTTTCAGTGTCACTACTGTTTATGGACATATAGTTGGTCTTTTCCCTAGCAAAATATATAATGATAATTGATATTTGGGACCAACATATAAAAAGTTAGAATTGTATAACCAACCAAAATTGATGTCTTGGATTTTCTTGTCACTTTGACTACAATCTCTAATACATTTCAAAAGATTTACATGAATAATCTAGCTAATCAGCCGCCACTTTGTCCATCATTTTATAATGTACTACTTTAATTTATAAAAGGAATATTCGAACAAAGTAATCCATATTTGTGAGATAATCCCTATATAGACATATAGAAATAGAACTCAGTCAATTCACTATCATGAATTTGAAATTTGATGACCGTTTGAATACAATCTTGATTGATGCAACACATTTTTTGGGTCATAAAAAAACTGAAAACTAGTACAGGTATCTAATGGCATGGATTATCACATTGCAATAATGATATATATACATGCACGTGAAATATTAATAAATTAAAAAAGTACATAATATTTGGTAATTATGCTTCATATTCTACTAATTAATTTTACCCATAATTACTAGTGGTGTTAATTAGGCCCTAATCATGCTATGTTTCAATGTCGGCAATGTTTAGTTGATAATTTTTCCTTAATCAAGCTGCTAAATAAAGTCGGCAAGACATATATATGGGTGTGACAGTGAGTGTCTATAAATTATAATTCTAAAAAAATATGACAATAATATAAACAAATACTCCACCGTCCCTGAAATTTTGTCACATTTTTCCATTTTCATCCGTCCCCATAAAATTTGTCACATTTCACTTTTTACCATTTTTAGTAATGAACCTCACATTCCACTAACTCATTACAATTCACATTTTATTATAAAACTAATACTTTAAAAGTAGGACCCACATCCTACCTACTTTTTCAACCCGCTTTCCATTACATTTCTTAAAACTCGTGCTCGATTAAACTATAAAAAAATTTGGGGGATGGAGGGAGTATCATACATAAAATTATATATATATATAGTCAATAATAACGGTACGGCTCCAGATTATAGAAGATCCAATTTGTAAAATCACATTTATTTTGTAAAAGACAAAATTCATTATTTTGATCTCATTTTTAGTTGATATGTACTACAACTATTTACTCCCTTTCTCCCATAGAAATATGTCATATTTTCTTTTTCGTCCATTCCATACAAATAGTCCATATTAATTTTTGGCACTTTTTTTCTCCTTCTCTTTTACCTTTTATTTATTCACTACACAATTTCAACTATTTTATCTCATTCTCTTTTATTTTTCCAATTATGCATTAAAAACCGTGTCAATATTAAATGGCATATTTCTATGGGTAGGAGGGAGTATAATAGAATGCCTAATTTTTTTTTTCAAAAATAACAATTTGTTTTGGTTTTATATCCTTGCTCTTTATATATAGAATGAACCACCATGATATAAACGTGTAGTTTTATTTTCATAATAAAATTGCCAGGGTATTTAGACATACATAATAAAATTGCCAGGGTATTTAGACATACTACTATCAATTATGATGTGTATCCATATTCTACTTAATTTTATTAATGAGAATACTCTAGCAATTTAATTGTGAAAGACGACAAAATGGAGCTGAGCTCATGCCATGCTTCTTCCGGAATGTTTGAATTATTTAGCGTGAATACTAGTATATGCATTGAGAGCATCAGCAGTGGCGGATTTCCCTGCGGACGTCCGACCGGCATGTCGGATGTCCGCACGGGACGTCAGCTATTAGGCGTGGGAGGGACGGATACGAACGTCCGCTGCGGACACCACAGATCCGCGGCTTTCCGTCGGGACGTCCGCCCAGGCCCGTCCCTTGGCCCGTGCGGCCTGTGCGACCGCATATGGCCCCCAATTTTCAGGGGCCTCTGAAATATTTCAGCCCATATACATGTATTCCTATTTTTTCAGCCCAACAAAGCTATTTCTCTTGTATAGCAACGCCCAGGCCTTTTTCTAGCATCGTGACTCCAATTCTGATCGGTTTCTTTTCCCGATCGTAGACCTGGGAGCCGCCTGTTCGTGTTCGGTGTTCCTCATCGACAAACGCCGCAACAGGGACCAGCTCACCAGAGCCATCGTTGATCGCTTCTGCAGCGCCTGCCATCGTCGGGCCATTGCGATTGGGAGCAGCGCAAACGTATCAATTTGTCTTTTTTTTCTATAGTATATTTCTTTAAAATGCATTGTCTTTTTTTCTTTAATTATCATGTAGCTTTAAAATGCATTGTCTTTTTTTCTATAGTGGTAGGCCTCATTTTAGATTTTTGCACAGGGCCTCTGATTTTGTCGGGACGGCCCTGCGTCCGCCATTGCGGTACCACTCACAACCCAACTCCCCAACCCAACTCCTCCATCTGCTGAATGTACAAAAACTTTATATGATGATATGATATATATTTCGAATATTAGGTTAATTCATGACCATAATAGGAGTTTTCTAGACTTGGATGTCCATGATCCACTCCCAACCCAACCCAACTCCCCAACCTTGTTCGGACCCAGCCAAATGCTTCTTCAATGGAATATTTTGCTGTATTTTCTGTTTTCTTTCTTGCAATGGACTTTGCTACTGCTTTGTTCTTCCTCGTACATGATGACTGATCTGTCATGCATGGCTGCTCCAACCATTATAAATCACAGCTCACACATTCTCTTTCGCACCTCCGCTATCCGTGCACCCCATCAGTTGTTGCTCCCGTGGCTCCATATAAGGTGCGCTTTACTACAAAAAATGGTTCATTTTGGTGAATTCAATCAACATCCTTTGCATTTGATCATGACATTTGTGAGGTGTGTGAGGAAGGTATAGAGTGCAAGTATTGGTTGTACCACTGTGCTAAATGTGACTACTCTTTCCACATAAACTGCATTCCCTCGCTTGGTTATCTGTCCTAAGTCAAGTTCGGAGGCAAATTCATTTTCCAACATTCAAACATATGAATACAAACCAAGCCTTGACTAGGAAGATATGCTTTTTATGATGCTCTTCTAATTTTATTTTGTTTCATAAAAGGCTGCACTTGTATAATTATCGACTACTAACGCAATTTATACAGGACTAATCAAAGTAAAATAAACAGAGCAAAAGAACTAGAGGTGGCAATATACCTTGGGGAGAAGAACATAGTAATTTACAAGTCACATAAACATAGTTAACTATACCCAATAGTATAAATCCAAAGCTACATATGCCAACATTTATATTGAATCTTGATACATAAACATAGAAAATAGAGGCATTTCCATATGGCTACTGAACATCTGAAAATTTATTACCAAAAGATGGCAGTTGTAAGTTGTGAGTTCAGAGTGAGTGCATGAGATGGAGCACCGATATGGAGCGGAATGGCATTGTCAATCGTGGTGGATGGTTAGCGAGTTCCTGACACACCTCCTTCATACACGGCCGCAACTTTGGATCAGAGCTTATGCATTTCAGTCCTATTTTCACCACTCCAACCACTTCCCTCGACATTCTTACATCTTCGTCTAGAGATGGTAGCCTCTTGTCCATGAGTTGTTGCACCATCATGTTTTGAGCAAACTGCATGGATCTCTTCATCGTCGTCATGGAGGAAATGAAATCCCCCGGGTGATCTCCAAACATGACCTCCAATGCCAAAACTCCAAAGCTATACACATCACATTTTTCTGTAACCACCATTGTGAAGGCCAACTCTGCACCCAACAAACATGTTATCGTCATGAAAACAATTACTACTACTTTAAACTATGTTAAGATGTGCGTACCTGGTGCAATATACCCCCGAGTTCCGACTAATAGAGTCTGATTGGATGAATCTGGATCCAACAATCTAGCAGTACCAAAATCAGATAAACAACCTTCAAACTCTGAATCCAAGAGTATGTTGCTGCTTGATATGTCTCTGTGTAGAATAGGAGGGCTACAATCGTGATGCATGTAAGATAGGGCATTGGCAATGCCCTTCACCACATTTACTCTCTTCTTCCAGTTCAGCTCCACGGCTTCTTCGTCGTCCTTCAACACGCTAAAGAGGCTTCCTCTTTCCATGTAGTCGTAGATGAGAAACATGCATCGCTGGTGCAGACAAAAGCCGAAAAGCTTGACAATATGTCGATGGCGAATCTGAGAGAGAACCTTAGCTTCATTCCTAAAAGAGGAGTGAAAAGTAGGATTATCTCCTTCAAATCTGTGAAGCTTTTTCACAGCAACAACTCTTCCAGTGGGCAGTAGAGTTCTGTAGACGCTCCCATAGGCTCCAGTTCCGATGCAATATCTGAAGTCAAAGTCTTGTGTTGCTTCAATGATGTCTTGATATGCCATGCTGCCATCGAAATTCCATATCTTGAATATGTCTCCATGTTTGGGATCAGGTGTGACTGCTGCTGCTGCTGCTTTCTTTCTTAAGAAAAAGACTCCAAAGAAAATTGAAAACAGAAACACACAGCCAAATACTATCCCCACAGCATAAATTGTAACTGAATTGTTTCGATGTTTTTCTCTTTCGGGCATGGACTCATTTGGAACAAGTAACATGGGATTGCCCAAGAATGATTCAATCGGAAACTTACGCCAGACAGCGAGCGGAATCTGGCCCTCCAAATGATTGTAGGACAAATTGATGCTACTCAACTTAAAAACAGATTGAGGGACTCTTCCGGAAAGATTGTTCCAAGAAAGGTCGATAGTCAGATGCTGTGCAACGGGAGCATCTCCTAGATCAAGAGGTATCTGTCCTTTGATTGAGTTCCTACTTAGATTTATCTCGCAGATTGAAGATAGTTTTTCCAATTCCAAGAATCGTAATCTTGTTAAGTGAATGAAAGTTGAAGGAAGAGAGCCAGTGATGCCATTGTTGCTCAAGTCAAGAAAATCCAAGGATTGGAGGTTTCCTAATTCAGAGGGAATGACACCAGTGATGCTATTGCTTCCCAAGTCAAGAACAGCCAAGGATTGGAGGTTTCCTAATCCGGAGGGAATGGCACCATGAATCAAGTTTTGAAACATTTCAAGCATCTGTAATTGAGAGAGATTTGCCACTGAAATAGGCAACTCACTGTAGAGTTGATTTTGAGACATATTGAGATGAGTTAGTCTCACTAAGCATCCTATCTCAGGTGGAATGGGACCAGAAATGTCATTAGAAGAAATGTGGAGTTCTGTCAATTTAGTGAGATTTGGAAGTGAAAGAGGCAACTCACCCTTGAGTCGATTGTGAGACAAATCGAGACGAGTTATTTCTGATAAGGTTCCTATCTCAGGTGGAATGACCCCAGAAAAGATGTTGTAAGAAATGTCAAGAAGCTCCAATTTAGTTAGATTTGGTAGTGAAATAGGTAGGTCAGCCATGAATAGATTGTTAGACAAAATGAGATGAGTCAATCTTGATAAGCTTCCTATCTTAGGCATAATGCCACCAGAAAAGTAATTCCAAGAAATGTCAAGTATCTCCAATTTAGTGAGATTTGAAAGTGAAAGAGGCAACTCACCCTTGAGTCGATTGTAGGACAAATCGAGATGAGTTAGTTCTGATAAGCTTCCCATCTCAGGTGGAATGCCACCAGAAAAGTTATTAGAAGAAATGTCAAGTATCTCCAATTTAGTTAGATTCGACAGTGAAAGAGGCAACTCACCCTCGAGTCGATTGCTAGCTAAATAGAGACGAGTTAGTTCTGATAAGCTTCCTATCTCAGGTGGAATGCCACCAGAAAAGTTATTAGAAGAAATGTCAAGTATCTCCAATTTAGTGAGATTTGAAAGTGAAAGAGGCAACTCACCCCCAAGGCTATTCCCAGACAAATCGAGATGAGTTAGTTCTGATAAGCTTCCTATCTCAGGTGGAATGCCACCAGAAAAGTTATTAGAAGAAATGTCAAGTATCTCCAATTTAGTGAGATTTGAAAGTGAAAGAGGCAACTCACCCCCAAGGCTATTCCCAGACAAATCGAGATGAGTTAGTTCTGATAAGCTTCCTATCTCAGGTGGAATGCCACCAGAAAAGTTATTAGAAGAAATGTCAAGTATCTCCAATTTAGTTAGATTCGACAGTGAAAGAGGCAACTCACCCTCGAGTCGATTGCTAGCTAAATAGAGACGAGTTAGTTCTGATAAGCTTCCTATCTCAGGTGGAATGCCACCAGAAAAGTTATTAGAAGAAATGTCAAGTATCTCCAATTTAGTGAGATTTGAAAGTGAAAGAGGCAACTCACCCCCAAGGCTATTCCCAGACAAATCGAGATGAGTTAGTTCTGATAAGCTTCCTATCTCAGGTGGAATGCCACCAGAAAAGTTATTAGAAGAAATGTCAAGTATCTCCAATTTAGTGAGATTTGAAAGTGAAAGAGGCAACTCACCCCAAGGCTATTCCCAGACAAATCGAGATGAGTTAGTTCTGATAAGCTCCTATCTCAGGTGGAATGCCACCAGAAAAGTTATTAGAAGAAATGTCAAGTATCTCCAATTTAGTTAGATTCGACAGTGAAAGAGGCAACTCACCCTCGAGTCGATTGCTAGCTAAATAGAGACGAGTTAGTTCTGATAAGCTTCCTATCTCAGGTGGAATGCCACCAGAAAAGTTATTAGAAGAAATGTCAAGTATCTCCAATTTAGTGAGATTTGAAAGTGAAAGAGGCAACTCACCCCCAAGGCTATTCCCAGACAAATCGAGATGAGTTAGTTCTGATAAGCTTCCTATCTCAGGTGGAATGCCACCAGAAAAGTTATTAGAAGAAATGTCAAGTATCTCCAATTTAGTTAGATTCGACAGTGAAAGAGGCAACTCACCCTCGAGTCGATTGCTAGCTAAATAGAGACGAGTTAGTTCTGATAAGCTTCCTATCTCAGGTGGAATGCCACCAGAAAAGTAATTAGAAGAAATGTCAAGTATCTCCAATTTAGTGAGATTTGAAAGTGAAAGAGGCAACTCACCCCCAAGGCTATTCCCAGACAAATCGAGATGAGTTAGTTCTGATAAGCTTCCTATCTCAGGTGGAATGCCACCAGAAAAGTTATTAGAAGAAATGTCAAGTATCTCCAATTTAGTGAGATTTGACAGTGAAAGAGGCAACTCACCCTCGAGTCGATTGTTAGCTAAATAGAGACGAGTTAGTTCTGATAAGCTTCCTATCTCAGGTGGAATGCCACTAGAAAAGTTATTAGAAGAAATGTCAAGTATCTCCAATTTAGTGAGATTTGAAAGTGAAAGAGGCAACTCACCCTTGAGTCGATTGTAGGACAAATCGAGATGAGTTAGTTCTGATAAGCTTCCTATCTCAGGTGGAATGCTACCATAAACACCATAGTTATGAGAAATGTGTAGAACGCGTAACTCACTCAGATTTGCCAATGAAAGAGGCAGTTGGGAATTGAGTAGATTATTCGAGAAATTGAGATACGATAGGTTGGAGAGGTAACCTATGTGTGGTGGGATAACTCCATAGAGACCACACGAGCTCAGATGAATGCTAGTGAGAGATGTGAAAACAAGCGGATCCAAACAGCCAAGATCGTGACACCCCCAAGGTTCATCATCATCACCATAGCATCCTACATGAGACTGCAGGCTTATCTCTGCAACGCGGCCATCATCATCACAGGTGATGCCTTTCCACCGACAGTGATGAGCAGTGGAGTTGATATAAGGCCACCTGAAATCCATCAACGCCTCCAATTCTCTGCTCGAGTTTGAAGCATTCGCTGCAACTACATTGCTCATCAACAATATGCTGATGCTCAAAATGATCATAGCAGCAACGACATCCATCACTTATATTTAATTTTCTAGTTTGCATATGTGTGGTTACTTTTCTTAATCCTCTAACCAGATCAGATTCAGCAGTCTGCTTTTGGTGTAATTAACATCATAAATATAAGTCTTCCAAGTCAATGACTGAACTCTCATAATGCATGTGGAGGTGTTTTTTCCCACGCGTTTTTTAGGATGACCATTTCTTCTCACTCAATTTGAATAGGGGTACCTAGCATTTCAAATTTACCATTTTTTTTATAAATTACTCTCTCTGTCCCAAAGAAGTGCTTCGTTGTTATAATGTACTTCCTCCGTTCCAAAGAAGACGACTCCTTTCTTGGACGACACGTGAATTTATACTAAAGTAAGAGAGATTGAATAAAAATAGAGATAAATGGTTTTTACTATTAGTAAATGGTTATCTTAGTTGGGACCAAAAAATGGGTTATCTTCAAACGACGGAAGAAGAGTATATATTTTATTAAGATATGATCGAATTTTAGGTTATTCATAACCATAATAGGAGTTTTGTGTATCAATGCAACTATTTCCATTGACTTGGATGTCAAAACCCAACCCAACCCCTCAACATACAAGTTTTCACAATTCATTTATAGGAAGAATCAACCAATTGATTTTGGATGTCATGGACGACCAAACGACTTCATTTTAATCTTAGTAAGCTAAAAATAAAACAAATTTGGTCAAAATGAGACCGTTGAAAATTTGAAATTTCCTTATTTATCATTCAAAATTTGATAGGCATCATGATAATACAAATAAGAATTTGATAAAATTTCATGATTAAATACTATCAATGCACCAATAAGTATTTTTGTACAAGTTTTGATTCCTCTTTGGGAATGGTGGATACATTTGTGGTGCAGAATTGGGGTCACCGGAGCTATGAACGGCGACCGGAATTGCACCTACGCAAATCGAATGACTCGAAGGAGAAGAGAAAACAGAGGAAGGGGAATTTTGCATTAATTCGAAGCATAGTTACAACTGAATTGAAAACAAGCTTATATATGCAACTAATAACACTAACTAACTCATGCTATGTGTTGATTCAGCTCCTCATCACACAACTCGCGTGTGCATGCACCCATGCACACGTTTATTTCGTGTAGCCACCTCAGCATTTATTTCACTCATATTTCATGCATCAAACGTCCCCCCCTCAAGTAACCTTGCCCTCAAGGTTGGAAATGAGGAAACCTTTCCCGAATATCGTGGAGAAATTCCCATGTCGCGTCTTTCGGAAAAGAATTCGCCCAATGAATCAGGACCTTGGTCGCCGGTTGGTTGCCTCGTTTCACCAATTGCCTATCCAAAATCTGAACCGGTTCCAAGAAGGTCGAGTTACCAGCCACTGGCAGAGTACCATGGAGTTGAGAGAGAGAGCCCGGCTTCTTTTTCAACTGGGAAACGTGAAAAACCGAGTGAATTTTAGCCTCTGCGGGAAGCGCCAACTTATATGCTACTTCCCCAAACTTATCCAGCACCTTGAAGGGCCCAAAGTACCGTGGACTGAGCTTATGAAACTGACGATCACGGAGAGTGTTTTGACGATAAGGCTGGAGTTTCAAGTAAACCCAATCACCAATAGCAAACTGCCTGTCCGAGCGATGCTTGTTGTGCTGTTGTTTCATGCGCCGCTGAGCACGTCCAAGGTGGAACTTAAGCACGTCTAACATGGCCTCCCTAGCCAAGAGACTCTCATTAACATCATGCACGGAAGAATCGCCCCTGAAATAAGGAATATGGATCGGCGGAGGGTAACCATATAGAGCTTCGAATGGTGTAGTCTCAATCGCCGTGTGGAACGACGTGTTGTACCAGAATTCCGCGAGACTCAGCCACTTACTCCAGGTAGCCGGTTGATCACCACACATACAACGGAGATAAGTCTCCAAACAACGATTAACAACCTCGGTTTGGCCATCGGATTGAGGGTGATAGGCCGTAGACATATGTAATTCGACCCCCTGCAGTTTGAAGAAGTCGGACCAAAATTGGCTAAGGAACACCTTGTCCCGGTCGCTAATAAGGATAGTAGGAAGCCCATGAAGCTTAAAAACATGATCAAGGAAAGCTTGAGCCACTGATAATGCCGAGAACGGGTGAGTGAGACACACAAAATGTGCATACTTAGTTAGTCGATCAACCACTACCAAAATGACAGATTTCCCATGAGAGAGGGGAAGTCCTTCAATGAAATCAAGGCTAACTTGAGACCAAGCAGCCTCAGGAATAGGCAAGGGTTGAAGCAAGCCAGGAGAAGCACTATTGTCATATTTAAACCTCTGACAAATGTCACACTCTCCAATGAACTGCCGGATCTGTTTCTCCATATTCGGCCAATAGAAAAGAGAAGATAACCTCTTATATGTAGCTAGGATGCCTGAGTGACCCCCGGAACTAGAGTTATGGAAAAGAGATATGATTTTCAGACGCAATGCTGCATCATTCCCCACAACCAATCGCCCTTTCCGTCTCAATTGATTCCCCAGCCAAGAGAACTTGGAATTAGGAGCAGAGTGCAGCTGTAAGTCAGTAATGAGCAGTTTAAGAGAAGGATCCGACTCCCACGTAGCCTGAATGGAGGGGTACAGATCCGTAGAAACCGTGGTGATGGCCATACAAAACACTTCAGAGGAATGCACCCGAGAGAGTGCATCCGCGACTACATTCTCCACGCCTTGTTTATAAGTGATAACAAAGTCGAAGGCCATCAATTTAGAAAGCCAATTAAGTTGCCCCGGGGTAGTTAACTTCTGCTTCATTAAGTGACTGAGAGTTTTATGATCCGTGCGAACTTCAAAGGGCATAGCACCCAAATAATGGCTCCAATAGGTGACCGCAAAGACTATGGCTAGTAGTTCCTTGTCATAAACAGAGAGGCCTTTATTCTTTTGAGATAGAGCCTTGCTTATAAAAGCAATGGGATGATTATGTTGCATCAAGACAGCTCCAATACCATAACTACAAGCATCCGTTTCCACAACGAAAGGAATAGAGAAGTCGGGTAAAGCGAGTACCGGAGGCGAAATCATAGCTTGTTTCAAGGCAAGGAAAGCTCGATCAGAATCAGCATCCCAATGAAAGGCATCCTTCTTCAATAGGTCCGTGAGAGGCTTACATATGATACCATAGTTCCGGATGAATTTCCTATAGTAGCCGGTGAGACCAAGAAAACCGCGGAGCTTAGAGACATCAGAGGGTGTGGGCCATTCCTGCATGGCTTTTACCTTCTTAGGATCAGTAGCTACACCCTGAGCTGAGATGATATGTCCCAGATATTCAATGTGGGTTTTAGCAAACTCACATTTGCTAGCCTTGGCAAAGAGGGAATGCGACTGAAGTTTTTGAAAAACCAGCCGAAGGTGCTCGAGATGGACCTTAATATCTGTGCTATAGATCAAAATATCATCAAAAAAGACTAAGACAAATTTCCTCAAGTAAGGCCGGAAAACATCATTCATCAAACTTTGGAATGTGGCCGGCGCGTTGGTGAGACCAAAGGGCATCACCGCGAACTCGTAGTGGCCATCATGAGTTTTAAAAGCAGTTTTAGGGATATCCGGTAGCTCCATTCTGATCTGGTGATAGCCCGATCTGAGGTCGATTTTAGAGAAAACCGATGCTCCCCTAAGCTCCTCCAAAAGTTCATCAATGAGTGGAATAGGATATTTATCCTTGATAGTGACCTTATTCAGCCGTCTATAATCAACGCACATGCGCCATGTACCATCCTTTTTCTTGACTAACACCACCGGGGAAGAAAATGGGCTAGAGCTCGGTTGAATGAAGCCTTGCTGCAGCAGATCAGCAAGCTGAGTGCCTATAAGGCCTCGAGTTTACTGGATTGGCATCAGGCATCAGTGAGATCTTATGGTTATGGGAACGCATGGGAGGGAGAGTTGTAGGTTCAGCAAAAATAGATTTATGTTCATCCAGGAACTCCTGAATCTGAGGGAAAATAGGTTGGTCTGGATCAGTCGAGCCTTGAATATTAATGAGCTCGGAATAGCCTTCTCCATTCACTTGAATGCAACATAGCTGTATTCCTTCAGTGTGGGCTAAGAGTTTGTTCATCTCTCTCTCAGACACAGCCTGGACAATGGTCTCCTGATGGCCTCCTCTCAACAAGTGTCGCTTCCCATTCAAGGTGAAATCCATGGTTAGATTTTTAAAGTTCCATTGAATATCACCAAGTGTCTCTAACCATTGTATACCGAGCACCATATCACAGTTTCCCAAGGGTAAAAGAAGTACATCTGTGAAGAAGGTAGTACCACGCAAGAGCCATTTCAACCCCTTACACATAGAATTACATTCCAATCGATTCCCATCGGCTACATTAACAGAGACTGGAGTAACAGCAGTCAGGTTGAGGCCTAATTTCTTAGCTAGATGTAAATCCAAGAAATTATGTGTGCTCCCCGAATCAATGAGGATGTGTAGAGCCTTCTTCCCCATGCGGCCAGTAACTCTCATTGTTCTAAAATGCCGTGAGGAAGAACCATTGATAGCATGTATCGAAATGAGAGGGTTCCCATTCTCCTCCTCCCCCATCTCATCACACAAGGAATCAGAAGTTAGCTCTACAGATGGTAGATTATCATCAATTTCCAACAAATAAAGGTGCTTCCGCACACAACGATGGCCTCTCTCGAATTTCTCATCACACCCATAACAGAGACCCTTAGCACGTTTATCCGCCATCTCTTCATCAGTCAGTAGACGTCTGGATTTAAAAGTGGGGGTAATTGGTGTAGGTAGCAGAGGAGTGGAATTGTTTCGAGAGTGAACATCGGTAGGAATGAATCTACGATTATTGGGAGTAACATTCTCTTTAAGTGGCACAGACATATCCTGCAATCTAGCTAGAGCATATGCATGTGCTAAAGTCTGAGGCATAAACATGCGGACGGCTTTTTGAACAATAGGTTTTAAACCATTAATGAAATGGCTAATTGCATAAGACTCAGAGAGGGAAACACGGCCCAATAACAGTTCAAAACGGTCATGATAGTCAGCGAAAGAACCTGATTGTTTGAGGGCGAGTAATTCAGTCATTGGATCTCCCAAGAGTTGATCACCGAATCGAGCTTCGAGCGCTTGCAAAAATAACGGCCACGGCGTTGACATAGCTCGATCCTGGTATTTAGACCAGTTCTGGAACCATTGGAGAGCTCTTCCTTCGAAATTGATCACAGCGAGACGGACCTTAGAGTCCTCAGGAGTCAAATCGACCGTGAAAAAATGGTCGCAGCGAAGGATCCATCCAGTCAAGTCCTCGCCGGCGAAGATCGGAAATCCAACTTTAGATTGACGCGTAGCGAAGTATTGCGGACGTTGCTGAGGACCTCCACCACCTCCAACACCAGCAAATGGCCCAGCGCCGTGCGCGTGCGGAGCGAAACGATTGAGGAACTCGTTTTGTTGGAGTTGTAGAGCGAGAAGACTTTCACGGAGTTCCTTCATCGCCAGATCGCGCGATCCATCCGTATTGTCGCGGATCTTATCAAGCTCCTCACGACGCCGATCAGATGCAGCCACCCGATCGGAGAGATCAACCATAGCGGTCGCTATCATCTCTTCCAATCGGCGCATGTCGCCTGAGCGTGTTTCAACCATCACAGGAGAAGGATCTGGTAAGCTGATACCACTTGGTGCATAATTGGGGTCACCGGAGCTATGAACGGCGACCGGAATTGCACCTACGCAAATCGAATGACGCGAAGGAGAAGAGAAAACAGAGGAAGGGGAATTTTGCATTAATTCGAAGCATAGTTACAACTGAATTGAAAACAAGCTTATATATGCAACTAATAACACTAACTAACTCATGCTATGTGTTGATTCAGCTCCTCATCACACAACTCGCGTGTGCATGCACCCATGCACACGTTTATTTCGTGTAGCCACCTCAGCATTTATTTCACTCATATTTCATGCATCAATTTGGAAGAAGTAAATTGGGATTGGCGATGAAATATAAATCCACAGTGCTAGAGAGATATGTTTTACAAACTTTATATAACTTTAATAATTGAAATCGGAGTGATGGACATAAATCAAATTCCAGCCCGATCTACAAGTTAAATCACACTTTAATTTGTACCGACTTTATAATATGTCCCTTTCCGCACAGTTTGAAGTTTTACACACAACCTTATTTCTTACGAACAAGTTAAATTGTGTGAAATTTTGGTTTAGTTAGTTTGAAAGCCCAATTTTAGGCTTCAATTTGGGATTCTTGATTTTATTAGAGTAAAGTAGTTATGAAATCACGACACATGATCATTGATAGTAATAAACGAATATACAGTTAAAGTGCATTGAAAATTTAAAATTGGTTGGTAAGCAGGAGCGGACAGTTAAAGTGCATTGAAAATTTAAAATTGGTTGGTAAGCAGGAGCGGACGCAGAAATTTTATTTGGTAGGGGCTCTACTTTATTTTCTCTGAACAGCAGATTAGGAGTCTCGGTTGAATTTGGTATGAATTTTGAAAAATATAAAGGAAAATGGGTGAGAAAAATAGAGTAGAATGTAGACTCATTTTTATAAACGTGTTTTATAATAAAATGCGAGTGAAATGAGTTAGTGGAATGCGGTTACTATAGTAAAAGTAAATCGAAATTCTTAACCGCGGGTAGACTAAATGGCAAATCGGGACTGTTAATAGCAGATGAAGATGAAGAGAGTATATAGTACTCCATATACTAAAGATATGTGTGTATGTGTGCGCACATAGTGGTGTAACCATGATTTTCAATTTTTAGACGGGATAAATAATTATAGTGTCTAATTACTTCAAAATAGAAAGATAAAATATTTATTTATCAGAAGATTTTAAAACACAAAAGCTATGAAATAAAATGGTTGATAAAAGAGAATGATTTAAACAGTGCATTAGAAGAGAAAATTTAAGAGGAAACTAGGAGTACAAAATACAGTCTATTAGAAAGATAAAATTGAATTGAAAATAATTATTACACTAATAGTAATCATTTAGGAGTATTATATTGTATTTTAATGCCCAAGTCATCTTCTTTTTCTTCAAGCAGTCATCAATCCATTTTTCTACTGTGCAATTCTAATTCTAAGATTCAGCCCCTTCTTTTCGTTCAACTTTCAATAAGTCATCTCATAGAATTATATTATTGAATCCTTGTCTTTCACTCTAGAATAAAGGTGCAGTGCTGACTTTGTTGCTTGAAATTAATTACTCATGTAACATACTTTTAATATGGCAACAAGTTTTAGTTCCTTACTCTTGGCATCTACTACAATATTTTGTGGAGTAGTATTATTTTAGAAATTGTATAACATATTTAATACATTATGAAAATAATACAATCCATATAGCTTGGGATCTGCTTAAGTTCTTGCCATGTTTAACACACACATATATATATTGGAAGTTGTTGGCATGTCTTAAACACACACATATATATATATTGGAAGTTGTTGGCATGTCTTAAACACATCTTCTCCTCACTCACATTCAATTACATATATACATACATACACATTCAATTGCATCACTGAAGAGGGAAAACATTCATTCTTTATTAGCTTTGCACTTAACACACAAAAGCATCTCTTCTGTAGACCGTAATCCTTGTGCTGAATAGAAATGTCTCTTCTCTACATTCATTATTGTGTTTATGAATGCACCGGATGCAAGACGCATTGGCCACCGTCATCCAAAGCAAGGGAAGGATGCGAGGCTCGAGTAGTGTGGGTGTTGCAACCAAATCATTCCGGGATTGGTAGATCAAGCGTGGCTTTGTCATATTCACAATGAGATTACTGGATTCATTTTTCATGGCCGGGTACAGACCCTGATGAATACTGACCCTTCAACTCCAACACCCAGTACAATTCGGATTTCAGCATAGATTCGTACAGGCTGTCAGAAATGGAGCCGTCTCCCACCCGCGCCCCCGCCCACCCCGCGGCCGCGCCTCTGTCTCCGCCGCCGCCGCCGCCGCCTCAGGCTCCGCCCCAAGAAGAAGAGGAACAGGCAAAGAGCCAGAAGTTGCCGCCTCCGGAGAAGAATGAAGAATTTGCCCCAGGGAGGACGAACTACAACCCGGAAGAAACTATTGTCTTGACGAAGTGTTGGGTTGATATTTCAGAGGACCCGGTGTTTGCCAACAACCAAAAGCAAATCGCGTACTGGGAGCGCATCGCTGATTGCTACAACAAGGCCAAGCCGGCCGCCGCCTACAAGCACTATATGGAGCAGCTCTGCAAGCACTGAGATCAGGTGAAGAAGCATGTCAATTTGTTCTCGTCGGAGTACGAGAAGTGCTTGAGGGAGAAGGGCAGCGGCGAGAGTTTGACTGATGTGCGCGATAAAGCGATTGCGTCGTACATTTCTTTGTACGGATATTTCAAGCATTACAACTCCTGGCTCATCTTGAAGGAGAAGCAGAAGTTCCAATGAGGGATTCACGAGCAGCGACAGCGGCGCACCTCCGATGGACCTCAACCATTCGATGTACGAGGATGAGAGTTCGGGCACACCGATGTCCTTCCGGCGTCCCATTGGCAACAAGGCTGCCAAGAACAAGGACAAGGCGAAGGAGACATCCTCACAGAACCTGGCCCCGGCCCCGAACCCGACTTCGGTTGCGGGACATGCCTACGCGGAGTTGGTGGCGGCTGCCAACCGGAGGACGTTGTTGGACACGCACAACGCCCTCAGGCAGTGCGAGGACCCGGGAGAAGCCGAATAACTCATGAGGATGATCGATGATCTCCAGTGCAAATTGGGATTGCTTTAGACTAGGTTTTTATCTGTAGTGAACTTATTTTTTATTTCTAAATCTTGTAACTTTTTTTAATTAAGTAATGTAGGATTTGTCTTTAAATCGTGATGTTTTTTTATTATTTTGCATGACATATTTGAAAACATAAAATTAATTAACAAAACAGTAGTTAAAACTATAGGGCGGACTTTAAGGCATCCCACTGCAGGTGGAAGGGTAAGAGGATAGAATGATGATGCGGCGGAGCATAGGGCACCCTCTAGGGCGGACTATAGGGCGGCCCGTTGTGGATGCTCTTAAAGTACATTATTCTCTTACACTTATAAGTATTGTTCACATGACATTCGAAGAAAGTGGATGTAGTGATATTTGATTGATATACTTGGCCGACTAACCAAGTCAAGTATATAAATACATGAATTGTTAAAGTAGCACGCATCATTATTCCATCCAAAACATTCATATATATATTTGAAGTTGTTGCCATCTTCTCCTCTCTCACATTCAATTGCATTCAACACTCGAGAGAAAATATCAGAGGCACTTCCGCATTTCGTCGACTTCTCTTACCTTAGGTTGGTATTTTTGAGTTAATCTTTTTTCTTTTTTTCTTCTAATTGAATATAAGCTTGTCACTATTTTAACACCACCTCTCTCTGTATTTTGGAATGACAGTTGGCATGGAGGGTGATAGGCATTTCAGTCATCCTCATCCATTGATTTCCTTTCTAGATGATAATGAAGTGGATGAAACTGATAACTATCATTTTTGCAAAATTTGCGGATTGCCAATTCTATCCGCTCCCTCTTACACTTGCACCTTTGCTGCTTGTAATTTTTTTCTGCACGAGTCATGTGCGCACAAAATCCAACAAGAATTCATCCTTCCCAATCTTAAAGACCACATCCTTTGTCTCCAAGTAGGAAGTCCAAATTTCTTCTACCAATGTGATGAGTGCTATCTCGAAATGCATCCTCTGGATGCAGCAGCAGCAGCAGCAGTGGATGGTGTTGAGATCAAAACCAAACACAAGAGCCATCCACCTCACCCTCTCGTGGCTCACTGTAGACAGATTTTGTCTCGTTGCGATGCGTGTGGGGAGAGACATGATGGTTTCTTCTTCTCCTGCCAACAATGTAATTTTTGGATTCATCAAGACTGCACCATACTGCCTACTGCTCTCAAGCTCCTCTCTAATCCTTGGCCTTTCCTTCTCGTATATTCTATTCCTGCCAGTTCCCGGGACAGTGAGTGCGTTGGCTGCGACGAATCCTTGCTTCATACCCATAACGCCATCTATTTATGTCCCCAAACCATGGAGTTTTCTCATGTCAGATGTGGACTTGACAAAATTCAATCAAGTACGTAAGGATTGTATATAACTCATTCACTCCACTTCATTTACTAATAGCATCTATTAACTATGTATGTATATATTCATTGCAGAAACAAGCCTAAAGTTGATCCAACTACCAGACGACGAGTTGGACACATTTCCAAATTTGGAGATCCGTACATATTGTCAAGCAGATGGGGAGGAGCCTAGTGATGAAGATAGGAAGCTGGGAATTGAGAATTTTCACAAGCATCCTTTGGTCCTAGTTGGTGATGATGAAGAAGAAGATCGTAATTATAATTATAAAAGACTAGTGTGTGATATATGCACACAAACCATTACTATTCCATCTCCATTTTACAGATGCTCTCAACAAACTGGCGGCTGCTCTTTCCTTGCTCATAAAGTGTGTTCAGAGCTTTTTCCCATTATCAAGTTTGAGATTCCAACTGGTTACCATTCACTAAAGGCACAACCTTTTCTGGACCCGGAAAAATGGTACTTCAGTTCAATATGTCTCTGCGTTTTCTGCTGTCTTCCTACCAATGCACCTTGCTACTACATTCGTGAAAATGATTTTGGTCTCATGGTGGTTGATCTGTCGTGCATGGCTACCCCAATGATTATAAAGCACAGCTCACACAGCCAACACATTCTCTTTCGCACCACCCGCGTATTGTCTCAGTCCTCCCCCATGACTTGTTGTTCCCGCCGCTCCACCCTTCATGATGTCTATAAGTGCACTACGTGCCATTTCTACATTCATATAAGGTGTGCCTTACTACCAAAAAGGGTTCATTTTCGTAAATTTGATCAACATCCTCTGCATTTGATCACTACCGGTACTATTAATACTGGTAGTGATCATGACATATGCGAGGTGTGTGAGGAAGGTATAGAGTGCAAGTATTGGTTGTACCACTGTGCTATATGTGACTACTCTTTCCACGTAAACTGCATTCCCTCGCTTGGCCATTTGTCCAAAGTCAAGTTCGGAGGCAAAAGTAGCATGCCTTGTCACTCTCATCCTCTCACACTTACACGGATGCTTACTTATGGAAGAAATGAGAGGTGTGGGTATTGTCACCAAATCATCCCGGGATTGGTAGATCAACCGGCTTTCTCATGTTCACAATGCGACTATTGGATTCATTTTTCTTGTGCGAGGGATTCATTCACATCCTCTCACAATTCTACATCCTTGGTTTTCGAGGAAATCGATGCACAGAAGTGGTATGATATGTTTGATGAAGACGAAGATTAATTGATAGTAGTATACTACTGTAATTGTGGAAGAGATGAATTTACTCTGTTTAAGAAACTGTAATTGCTGCTGGTGAGGTGTGTCATGTGTGTAATATTTAATGACTTACTTAATTATTTACAATATTTGAATTGCCTATTTGTGTTTTATGTATTTTTTAATGACTGTATCCTTTTTAATGCACTTCCTCAGTTTTCTTTCAGTCTATCTATTCTCTTTGATCTAGTTTTCTTTGATTTAGATTAATTATACTCCTTTTTTATGGATTGTTGATTGGACATACGAGACAAGTCTTGGACTATCTAATAAGTCATTCTTCTCGTTATCCAAAATATATGAAAAATTGATCTTGAATGCAATTTCTGAATCATTTTACCGTTATGAGTAGTTTAATTGCAAATACTCACAAAACATGGATCCGATATTTTTAATTGAATATACATTTTCACTTTCAATTGTATACCATATCCGAGGTTTTCAGTGAAATTAATTTACAACCGTTGTATAATATATTTAAATAGTGAAGAATTATATGCCGATGCTCATAATAATAATAATAGCATTAGCAGCAAAGACAACATCCATCATGTAGGGATCAGACCAGTCCGGATTCACTAATTACCGAGACCTCTTTGTCTTCTTACAAGAGAGCTAAGCCAAACTCTCAGCCACGTGGTTGATTTAATCAAGATTACAAGCTTGTTTACAAGTAATATAATCTAGCTATTACAACTCTTGGTTGAAACCCTAGCTAGCTCCTTGATTCACCGCAGCCTGGACACTAAGTACACTAGTCAGTAATAACAAGCAAGATCCTACAGGATCTAAGATATTACACACAAGAAGAACAAGAAAGCAAGAGGAGACAGAATAGATCACAAGTTGTGGCTCAGCCACCCGCCGATAGTTCAGACCTATTCAACCAGAAACTAGATCCAAGGGAGCACCGTCGAATCCGACCAGAGATTCACCTCTCACCGCCAATATCAACACCACGCAACTCCTTCACACCGGATCTAGAACCACATAACACAACCTCGCACAGATCTCTCGCACACCAAACCCTAGATCTCACAAACACACCGGCAACCGAAGTAGTTGCCTTCGCCAGCTACACCACCGATCAATCACACAAGGAAACAGTGAATGACACAAGAGAAACTGATTCACTTGGATTTTACATGGGTTTAGAGGGTAGATTTACTTGGTTTTGATCATATATTGTGTACTTTGAGACATTGTTATAGCTACTTCTCTATGATATTGGTAATTTGACTATTTTGTGAAGAATGTGTAGAAAATTGTATAAAATATGTGGATGTGCAGTAGCTTTAGTTCGAGACAGTTTTTCTGGAGATTTTGAAGTCCGATTAGTTCATAATACATACCATTCTCTTCGTCTTCGAAAGAGCTTCGCGTGGATATTGTAAACGTCTCAATCGGAGGTCGGTAGAAGAAGTTATAGCCATTTTACAAAGACTGCGCGTAGCAGTGACGTAGTTGGTGACCTGCGGGGTTCGCGTGCAAACGAACCTGGCGACCCGCCTAGTAACGTACGGGAAAAACGCCGTAAGCAGCTGGCGAGTCGCCAACTTTGGGCTCGACGAACCTGGCGACCCCGCCAGGTTTGTCCGACTATGCTAATGATGGAAATTAGAGCCTAATTAAGTAAATATGAAGAGGACGCCTCCGATACAAATATACACGCCTCCTACCCCAAGAATACCAGTTTTCACCTAGAAAGAAGAGAAGAACGAGCAGAGGACGAGTATTCATCGCAAGATTGAAGACGATGCCTCCAATCCGCCAATCAATTCTAGAAGTTAATACTTTAGTTTATTTTATTCAACAATGTTTTTGAATATTTCTTCGAATATTTCTATGACTTTTGTGACGAACATGAGTAGCTAAATCTTCCGTAGAGTTCTGCGGGGGAGATAAATGATTCTTATGTTTAATTGATTACCATTTTCTATGCTTGGCTCATGTGGTTATTTTGATTTCTTCTGTGCTTATACATTTATTTGATTGATCACCTTATAAATACATGTGGATTCTACTAAGAACTGAGAAGTGAGTAGTTTAATTTGAAAGAGAAGAAATTGACGTCTTTGCCAATAATCAAGAGATTTGAGCCTTTGAATGAAGCTAAGTATCTTAAGAGCTATTAGGAGTTGTTGCCTTAGTTCTATGAAGGAGACTTTGGTTCTAGGTAACAATCTACAATTTGTATGCTTCGAGAGAGATATAGTTTTACCTTAGTGATAGCTTAATAACCTTGAGACCCTTTGTTGGCATAGTTTGGAAATTAGTTGAGCATAAGATAGTTGTTATCGATCCCGTAGGATTCTACCTTCCTCATCCTTGATCTACACCATTACCTTTTATTTGCTTTCAGTTCTCTAAGTTGTTCAGTTATTGTATTTACTTTGCTTTCAAGTAGATTTAGATAAACAAAACCTTCCGATTCATCTAGATAGTAGTTGAGGTTGGTTCGTGGTACTTAGGTTGACACTCATTGTCTTTGTGGATACGATTCTTGTTTACTGTTTGCTACATTAGCCCCGTACACTTGCGGGTATACTTGTGTTAAAAATAAGTTTGAGTCAGAAACCGCCGAAGAAGTCATCGGAGAAGAAAGAGAAAAGAGAGAATTCACTGAATCGAGTGATTAAGAGAGAAGTGTAAAGTGAAAAACAATCAGGCCATACACTTCACACATAACAAACACAACCTCCATCCAAGGTGCAGATTCAAGATCCAAGTGAAGGCAAGACGTGACAACAATCTGACGGTGGAGAAGAAGGGTCGCCGGGCTAAAGGGCTCACCGCTTGGCTTAGCCCAATCAATTGGCATTGAGCCAGAATTAATACATAGCCAATAAATGTCCACCAACAAATATTCAACACATCAGACCTATAGTATTTTCTAGTTT
>NW_024599278.1:0-23172 GCF_004379255.2 Salvia splendens | reverse complement strand
CAACTATGAACTACCATATGCATCCAATACTGTCGAAACAGACACTGGATAGAAAAGTACTTTAAATTTTAAGGAAAAAATCTAGCAGATCTTTTGAAAGTTGAAACTTGAACAAAGTACTTCATTATTAACATTAAAACTTTCATGGTTTGTGAACAATGGATATCTTGTACATTGATTAAACTTTTCAACATATACAATGAAGATCTAGCTTCTAGGAAAACATGACATGATGACCTATTTGGAATTATTGTGTGATCAATCAACAGATATCACCTTACAATTGGGGCTTAAGACAGAACTCGAGCGAATTCATGACCAGTCTCACAAATAACAAAACAGGTAACATTTTGATTCATATTATCCGGCACCAGAGCTGTTAGAAGTAAGAATCAACAATCAATTTACAGTTGCCTTATCAATTAGTGATACATATAGAAACAATAAAGTCAATATCCAGAAACTCGAGGAAATTCGACATGACTGAGAAAAATAGGAAACCTATCCTACCGCCATTGCAGGATATGCTATGATAATTTAAACAGAGTACGATCAACTTCAAACAGAAACAGGCGAATAGCAATAAATCAATGGCGAGGACGAATATAGAAAAATTAAAAATTAAAAACAAAAAGAAAAAGGAAAGAGAAAGTAAAAATAAGCTTACTGATGAATCCGCGAAAATTTGATGGTGATAAATGCTGGTAGAGAATAAAGATCACGACACAGAGAATTTACGTGGTTCGATTTACTGAGGTAAATCTACGTCCACGGGAAGAAATGAGGGCAGAGTTGTATTGCTTGATCTGTTTTCTTACAGCTTACAATACAGACTTGCTATTTTGTATTTGATCTCTAGAAAGCGAGAGAGTCTATCGAACTTCAACCTATCTATCTGATCTAGGTTCTATTTATATATTGAACCAAGATCGTGGCATGCAGCCATTTACTAGGTAGTGGGTGTCGTGGAGATCGTGGCGATCTTGCATGGGTCCACTATCCTGCATGAGTTAATGACTGCTTGACACACTAATAGATCGTGGGTGTAGTGGAGTGGAATCCTGCATGAGTCCACTATCTCCTAGTTCGGTCAAATACTGAGACGGAACTGCTGAATTATTGCCGAGCAGCTTTTGCCGTCTGAGAGTAGAGCTTGATGCCGACCTGAGAGAGAGTTTGATTGGTGGCTTTTACCGAGCTGTAGGCTGGGGCCGAACTCTTTGGTTGTGGCGAATGAATCTTTAGTCATGCCGGACTGTACTCTTTAGTCATGCCGAATGATTACTCTTTCTTGGGCTTTAGGCTGATGGGCTTTACTGCTGTTGGGCTTGTTTAGTACGTATCCATCACTACCCCCCGGAAAGCGAAGTGAAGTACTTCGGCATTTTGGATAAAGGTACGGGGTAAGTTGATGTTTGTCTCGTCTTATGAGTGAACTCTTCTTTGACCGGACTCGTCTTTGGTCTGATGAAATAAACATCTTTGACCGGACTCGTCTTTGGTCTGATGAAATAAACATCTTTAGCCGGACTCGTCTTTGGTCTGATGAAATAAACATCTTTGACCGGGCTCGTCTTTGGTCTGATGAATAAACATCTTTGACCGGACTCGTCTTTGGTCTGATGAAATAAACATCTTTGACGGACTCGTCTTTGGTCTGATGAAATAAACATCTTTGACGGACTAGCTTGTGTTAATTTGCGAGTTTTATCGGCTCGGATCGGACTTTCCGTTGTCCTAATTTGGGGATCGGACTTTCCTGTCTAATTCGGCGAGTTTTATCGCGTGGATCGGACTTTCCCTTGTCCTAATTTAGGCAAGTTTTATCGCGTGAATCGGCTTTTGTGCAGTTCGTTTCAGACGAGTGCTTGATTTTTAAGCCGAATTGTGGTCTTGTATCCTCTTTAGAAGCTTGGACTTCACGATCGTTGGCTTATTGCAGCTCGTTTAGCGAACTGCTTGTTTAAGCTGAATTTGTGGTCTTGTATCTTCTGTAGAAGCTTTGACTCACAATCGTTGGCTTATTTGCAGCTCGTTTCAGACGAACTGCTTGTTTAAGCTGAATTGTGGTCTTGTATCTTCTGTAGAAGCTTTGACTTCACAATCGTTGGCTTGTATATGTTCTAAGAAGGGGATCAGCCTTCGAAGAACAAGAATCTCAGTAACATTTGTAAGAGACGACACGCACATAGACAGACAAGCATATAGACATAAAAGCACATAGAGAACAAAGACAAGCAAACCAATAAAGCACATTGACCGAACAGGACTCAAGACTGACTGACGGACTGTTTTAAAATGGAACTTTTTGAGGTTGGAAATGTGCCATGTTGAACCAATTTGTAAGACCCTTTGCCGAGGACTTCTGACACCCGATACGGACCTTCCCATGTGGGTTCGAGCTTGCCCAGCTTTTCTGCTCGGCTTACTTCGTTGTTTCTCAAAACGAGATCTCCCACTTGAAATTGCAGCTTCTTCACCCTTTGGTTGTAATACCGGGCTACTTGCTCCTTGTACTTGGCTGCTTTTATGCATGCCAATTCTCTTCTTTCTTCGGCAAGATCTAGCTCGGCTCTCAGTCCGTCGTCATTCATTTCTGAGGAGAAATTTAGAGTTCGGGGACTGGGTACGCCGATCTCCACCGGAATTACGGCTTCAGTGCCGTACACCAGACTGTACGGAGTTTCACCGTTGGAGGTTGTGGGTGTAGTTCGGTAGGACCATAGGACTTGAGGGAGATTTTCTACCCATTGTCCTTTGGCTTGTTCTAACCGAGCTTTTAACCTTTCACCAGGATACGATTTGTTACCTCCGTTTGTCCGTTTGCTTGTGGATGAGAGACCGAAGTGAACCGCTGTTGAATATTCAGCTCTTGGCACCAATTCTTGAACGTCTTGTCGGTGAACTGAGTCCCGTTATCCGAGATGAGGATGTGGGGTATGCCAAATCGGCACACTATGTTCTTCCAGACGAAATCCAATGCCTTCGAGCTCGTTATCGTAGCTAATGGTTCAGCTTCCACCCACTTCGTAAAGTAGTCCACGGCAACGATTAGGAATTTCATTTGCCGAGGAGCTTGAGGAAGTGGTCCCACTATGTCTATGCCCCATTGCATGAAAGGCCAAGGGCTTTGCATAGTGGATAGATCGGTCTGCGGCATCCTTGGGATATTTGCATGGATTTGGCACTTCGGGCATGTCTTGACGAGCTGCACTGCTTCTTGTACCAAGGTTGGCCAATAATATCCCCATCTTAGAACTTTTTTAGCTAAAGCTCTAGCTCCGATGTGGCTACCGCACGATCCTTCATGAACTTCTCTGAGGATGTAGTCCGTCTCTTCTGGTCCTACGCACCGCAATAACGGCTGGAGGTAAGACTTTCTAAAGAGGACTCCTTCATGAAGTTCGTACCGAAGTGCTCGGCACGTGATCTTCCGAGCTTCTCTCTTATCCTCGGGCAATTGTCCTTGATCCAGATACTGCAAGATCGGCGTCATCCAGTTCGGCGAGCTGGATACTGAATGTACCTCGGCTTCATCAATGCTTCGATGCATTAATTCTTCCGCCTTTGAGCTCGGATCTGAGGCCAACTTACTTAAGGTATCTGCTCGGCTATTTTCCGCTCGGAATGCGGATTATCCGAAAATAGGAGAAACTTCGGCTGATGCTTTGCGCTTTGTCCAAATACTTCTTCATTCTCTCGTCACGAGCTTCACTTGTACCCAACATGTGATTTACTATGACTTGTGAATCACAATGGACTTTGAGAGATTTGACGAGCAGACTTTGCGCTAACTGGAGTCCGGCCAGGAGGGCTTCGTACTCGGCTTCATTATTAGTAGTGGGGAATAGGAACCGAAGTGAGTAGGTTACCTCGTGTCCGTCGGGAGCGACAAGTAAAATACCAGCTCCACTTCCCATCTTGTTTGAAGCTCCATCTACGAATCCGCTCCAGCAGTCCGGCGGCTCTACTTCGGATTCCAAGGGCTGTGCTAGTTCGGCATTGGCAGAATTTTTCTGTTCGGCAATGACAGGGATTGCTTGATCGAACTTGGCCTCTGCAAGAAAATCTGCCAAGGCTTGTCCCTTGATGGCTTTCCGAGGTAGGTACTCGATTGAGTGTTCTCCCAGCTCTATGGCCCATTTGGCGATTCTGCCTGATGCTTCTGGCTTGGTCAAAACTTGCCGAAGAGGCAGATCGGTTAAGACGCATACCTTGTGAGCATAGAAGTATGGCCGCAGTCTCCTTGCTGCATTTACTAACGCCAGAGCAATTTTTTCCAGAGGTTGATACCTTGTTTCTGGACCTCTTAATGCTCGGCTTGTAAAGTAGATGGGAAACTGCTTTAGGCCTTCTTCTCGTACAAGCACCGCGCTGATGGTTTGATCTGATGCCGCTAAGTATAAGAATATTACTTCGGCTTCGGTTGGAGCAGAGAGAATAGGAAGCTCGGCTAGATAACTTTTGAGCTCGTCAAAGGCCTTTTTCTGCTCGGCTCCCCACTCGAACTTTGGTGCCTTTTTTCAACACTTTGAAGAACGGCAGTTGCTTTTCGGCTGCTTGGGAAAGGAATCGATTCAGTGCGGCTAGACATCCGGTTAGCCTTTGCACGTCATGTATGGACTTCGGCATTGCCATGTTCTGAACGACTTGAACTTTTGAGGGGTTTGCCTTGAGTCCGTCCTTTGAAACCCAACAACCCAGAAACTTTCCCGAATCTACCAAAAGGTACATTTTTGGGGTTGAGTTTGAGGTTGGCTTTTCGGAGCACGTTGAGAGTGGACTTGAGGTTGTCTTCGTACTCCGAAGTGCTTTTGCTTTTGACAACTATGTCGTCGACATACACTTCAACCTGTTTCCGATTAGGTGCCGAAAAAGCTTGTCTACCATCCTTTGATAAGTGGCTCCGGCATTCTTTAAACCGAATGGCATCTTTTTATAAGCGAAAATGCCGAAATCGGTAATGAAAGCTGTTTTCGGAGCGTCACTCTCATCCATCAACACTTGGTGATATCCTTTGTATAAATCAAGAAAACAGAAAATTTCGAAGCCGATCAAAGCTTCTACTTTTTTATCTATATTCGGAAGGGGATAGCAATCTTTAGGACAGTGCTTGTTTAGATCGGTAAAATCTATGCACATCCGCCATCCTCCTTCTTTTTTCTTGATCATCACAGGATTGGCCACCCAAGAAGGATATTTCACCTCGAATAGTACATCCGCTTTTAGTAGTTGGCGGACTTCGTCATGGATGACTTGGCTTCTTTCTGCCGCAAAGAGTCTTTGCTTCTGTTTTACTGGCCGGATTGAAGGATCAATATTTAACCGATGAGTGATTACCTCGGGGGGCACTCCGGTCATGTCCAACGGAGACCATGCAAAGACATCTTTGTACTCCTTGAGGAGCTGAATGGTTTTTTCCCGAAGTAGAGGCGTTCCCGCGAAGCCGATCTTGACCGTTCTGGATGGATCATCTTCATATAACTGAACGGTCATTGAGTTCGGCTCTGAAGTGACTTCGGTCATCTTGCTTGCCTCTGACTCCGGTTGCTGTGATTGCTATGCTTGATGGTGCCGAACTGATTGCTCGGCACTTTTAAGCGCAATCTGCAGACATTCTTTTGCTCTCTTTTGATCACCTCGGATGACCGCTATCCCACCTTTAGTGGGGATCTTGATGGTGAGGTGATAAGTAGAGCAAACGGCCCGAACTGTGTTGAGCCAGTCTCTCCCCAGGATGATGTTGTACGGGGACCGAGCTTTCACCACAAAGAACTCGATCATCGTATTGGAGCTTGTAGGCGCTTTTCCCACCGTGATCGGAAGGCTGATAATACCTTCAGGGCGGGTGTCCTCCTGGGCGAAACTTTTCAGAGGAAGTGGAGCCGGACTGAGCCGAGCTGGATCCACTTCCATTTTATCGAAACATTCTTTAAAAAGAATGCTGACTGACGCTCCTGTATCCACAAATACTCTGTGGACCAGTTTGTTTGCCACTCCGGCTTGAATGACAATAGCGTCTTGGTGAGGAGAGATGGCTGGGACGGGATCGGCATCTGAAAATGTAATCACTTCGTCTTTCTTCAGCCTTTTATGTGTTGGCTCCTCTTGATTGGAACCTCTGCGTTCTGCTTTTAGGGACGACTTAGTCTTCCCGGCAGGGAGAGCATCAATAGTCTGGATTACTCCATCATATTGCGGCTCGTCGTCGTCTTCGGGATCCTCATGCCTTTTCGGATCCTGAGGATTGCAGTTCGCACCTCTCTGCCTTTTGTTCTTTTTCGGCTGCTTGCTTTGGTATTCTTTTAACGTTCCTGTTTTCACAAGAACATCAATACCTGCAGCCAAATTTCGGCACTCCTCGGTATCGTGACCGTAGGCTTGATGGAAGGAGCAATATTGATCCTGAGGTCGCCGCGCGGCTGATTTCGTCATCCGCTTTGGTTTTTCGAACATATCGGAATGTAGTTCGAAAATTTCCGCTCTTGACTTGTTTAATGGTACGAACTGAGCGGGCGGCTTCTCAGGATTGAGACGTGGTCCCAATCTGCCTTGTACCGGTGCCCTTTGAATTCTTTCAAAAGGAGTTCGGCGAGGAAGCACCTGGCCGCTTTGATCGGGCTTCTTTTTCTCTTCTCGGGATGAGCTGTCTAAAGACCGTTTTCGACGGTCTGCCTCATCCGCACGGGAAAACTGGTCCGCAATGTCCCACATCTCTTGAGCTGTTTGCGGACTGCATTCCACGAGCTTTCTGTAGAGAGCTCCGGGCAGGATTCCATTTTGGAATGCCGAAATGACAAGTAGATCATTGAGATCATCTACTTGTAGGCATTCCTTGTGGAATCTCGTCAAAAAGTCGCTGATCTTTTCGTCGTGACCTTGACGTATAGAAAGCAGCTGAGCCGACGTGATCCGGGCTTCCGCTTTCTGAAAGAACCTCCTGTGGAAAGCATCCATTAGATCTCGGTAGGATCTAATGCTGCCTTGAGGAAGGCTGTCGAACCACCTTCTCGCGTTCCCGATAAGAAGCTCGGGGAACAGCTTGCACATATGGACCTCGTTGAGACCCTGGTTCGCCATATTATACTGATAGCGTCCCAAGAAGTCATGAGGATCCACTAGCCCGTCATAAGTCATTGACGGTGTTCGGTAGTTCCGCGGCAAAGGAGTTCGGGTGATATCGTCCGAGAACGGAGTCTTTAATGCTCCGTACATGGCGAACCCGATATTTCTTCGGTACGGAGGAGATGGAGTTCTCCTGTGATTCCGGTACCGAGGAGGAACAGGAACATGTCGGGGTTGAGGATTCTTTCTCCTGGAAGACACGTCACTACTGCGGTAGTGACTTTCATGTCTGGATGAGGAGGGAGAATCCGCCGTTGTCTTCTCCGGCTGTTGGCTCTTCTGCAGGAAGGTTAAGAACTCCTCCTGCTTCTCGGCCAAGAACAGCTTGACAGCTTCATTTAAATCGGGCTGCTGGGAAGACTCGGTGCGATGACTCCTGGAGTGGCTTGTTCCTTCTTCGTGAGAACCGGAGGTAGATGTCTCCCGAGGCCGTTTTTCAGACCTGCGAGCTGGACTAGCTTCCTCACGGTTATCACGAACGGTATTACGGGTAGTGTGTGATCTGGTATGCATTTTTTTTTGGGGTGGAAAAAGGGTCAAAAATTCGCTTTATCACAAATTTGGTTCTCTGTTTCCCACAGACGGCGCCAGTGATGAATCCGCGAAAATTTGATGGTGATAAATGCTGGTAGAGAATAAAGATCACGACACAGAGAATTTACGTGGTTCGATTTACTGAGGTAAATCTACGTCCACGGGAAGAAATGAGGGCAGAGTTGTATTGCTTGATCTGTTTTCTTACAGCTTACAATACAGACTTGCTATTTTGTATTTGATCTCTAGAAAGCGAGAGAGTCTATCGAACTTAACCCTATCTATCTGATCTAGGTTCTATTTATATATTGAACCAAGATCGTGGCATGCAGCCATTTACTAGGTAGTGGGTGTCGTGGAGATCGTGGCGATCTTGCATGGGTCCACTATCCTGCATGAGTTAATGACTGCTTGACACCACTAAATAGATCGTGGGTGTAGTGGAGGTGGAAATCCTGCATGAGTCCACTATCTCCTAGTTCGGTCAAATACTGAGACCGAACTGCTGAATTATTGCCGAGCAGCTTTTGCCGATCTGAGAGTAGAGCTTGATGCCGACCTGAGAGCAGAGTTTGATTGGTTGGCTTTTACCGAGCTGTAGGCTGGGGCCGAACTCTTTGGTTGTGCCGAACTGAACTCTTTAGTCATGCCGGACTGATACTCTTTAGTCATGCCGAACTGATACTCTTTCTTGGGCTTTAGGCTGATGGGCTTTACTGCTGTTGGGCTTGTTTAGTACGTACTCCATCACTTACACGGCAGCACCAATAACCAGAGGAAATGAGAGAAACCTTCTTCTGAACATTTTCTTTGGGATTTTGTTTCAATTATCAGGAACGCTTGAACCCTAATGTTAATGCGTATTCATCGTCTCGTCTCCCATTTTCAGTTTTTTCGCGATCTCACGAACGAGCTTCTTATTGGGCTTTCTAAATTGGAAAAAAGCCCAAACAAAACCAGAACTATTTAACCGAGCTTAGGCTCTGTGGTTCGAAAATATCAGGTACGGAGTATATAATAATTTGGGTGAAAGATGGCAAAAAAATTCTATATACACAAGTTTACTAGTAAATTTTATCATTTTCACAACATATTTAGCACATAACTCAATTTTATCATCAATTTAAACACATATATCATATACTCCCTCTGTTTATTCATAGTTAAGTCATTTTTCCATTTCGAGAAGTTCCTTCATAGTTGAGTCATTTCCATATATGGTAACTTTTTTCTCTTTCTTACTTTATTATCTATATTTTATACTTTATTCTCTCTACCTTTTCATCTCTCTTACTTTTTTATCTATTTATTTAACACACCCAACATTCTTTTCTAAAACTCCGTACCGAAAAGTTTCACCTCAACTATGAAGAAACGGAGGGAGTACTATATGATATACTAATTCAATAACGTACCATTACAAATATGCAATTAGAATATTTCCCGAGTGGGAATTTAATTATGAGAACTTTAGTTATTTATTTTGAGTTTATAAATATTTAAATTTTAAATGTATAAAATTAGAAAGTAATGATGAAATTAAAATTTTGAGATATGGATGGAATGAGGCCTGATTTATTACTTGAAAGTTGAAAATGATGGGTCATTTGGTTGCCATATTTACTTGTAACTAAAGACCATGTCTAACTTTATCTCTTATTCTGTTTTTTTCTAAAACTATCCATAATAATGTATCTTGGTTCGTTACGTAATGCCAATGTTACATTACATCTCATGACTAACCATATCACCTCCATGATCTTGTGACTAATTTATATTTAGATAATATTTATTTTAGTTTATTTTATATATGTTGTATCTCATTATTATCTTGTTTAACGAACCAAACATCACTATAGCTATTGATGCCCCTAGTATATCATTCCAAATTCACCACTAGAAAATTGGCATATCTTGACACTTGAAAATGTCAGCAGGAGATAGTTTACATTGCACTTTCTCTATAATGACATTTAAAGCAAGTGTGAGGTTAAAAAATGTGATAAGAGATTATGTGCGAGTATATATGCTTTATTTCCACACTCAAAAGTGACATAAAGGAGGACGTGTAATGTCAGTAGAAGGTGTCACAAAACGGTTTCTTAGTCTACATTTCGTAATTTTGAACGAATCTTTACAAATCACTCACCCACAAATATTTAATATTACAATTTCATCCTACATTTTATATAATTTACATTTTTCACTTAAAACTTTCTATGATTTATATTTTCTACCTTCAAATATACATAAATTTATGTAATCATTATAACACTTAAAATTTAAATCTTTCCTTTAATATAAAACCACATTTTCACTTATAGTTTACAAAATTATTAGTAATAATCCAACAAATTTCATTAAAAACTCGTCAAATAAAATGCCAAAATTTGGCTAAATAGACATCCAGTATCTAATGATTTTACATAAAACAATCTTATGTGTTTTGAACACATATAATAGTAATAAAAATAGTAAAGTCCTAATCCCATATAGAAGTGTAAAACAAATTTATAGTGCAAAACAAATTTATAGCTGCATTGCTTCTCTTTAGATATGCGAGCCTCTTTTATGTCCAAAGGGCAAAGTCCCTATACAATGTGACCTGAAACATTAAAAGGAAAAAAATGAGTTTCTACTATCAGAGAAGAAAGATAAACCCGAAAAGTCATCAGCTATCAGAGAATAAAACTGAAAAGTAAATAACAACTGAAATATTAAAGTATATAACTGAAATTCACATGCTATTTTATACCACGATATAGAAAACAACAAAATAGGAAGATGCACACACACATTAGAAATTTAATCTCTAATTACCTTATCAATGCAAGGTTCAGATTGGCTTATAGTGTCTAACAATGGCAACATGAGTTATGTGAAGCACATCGAGAACTGATACAACATAATATATTTGGTCTGTAATATGTTGCTATAGTCATAAGATGCATGTAGTGGACAAAAATAATAGTAGCAAAGTGAAGATATTACCTTATTTGAGTTGTCAAAGATTATGTTGGACATGAAAGGTATAAATATTCACAATCGAAGTTCATAGCGAAATCACTTTCCCTTCTGAGCTGCCCTCTCCAAATGAGCATAGCCTCATACAAACATATTGCTATGTCAAGTAGAGCAATCACCTCGCCTTTTTCAACTGCGGGTAAAGCAAATATAATGAAGATCTAAACACTTACAAACAGGTAGGTGGAGCCAATATAAGCAATGAAACACCAAATATCGAATCAAACAATAAAACATACCCACATGACCATTGAAACCAGTATCAACAAGTGAAGTGATCAGATAACCTGCAAGAGTAGAGCTTCAGGAAGTGTTATAATGTCGAATCTTCAAAATTATGATTGAAAGCTGTAAAAGATAAAATAGTTTTTGGACACTAACAGAGTACATATCAAATGAAGGAAAACTACCTTGTCACTGGTGCTATTCCTACCATTTGAATTAAACTGCACTTTAATAATGGAATCTTATCGAATGACAGCTGGATTTTTTTCGTGTTCTTTTTCTTTCTATGATCGGAGATGGTTATAGCTAACAACAAGAGACTTTGGTCCAACAACAATTAATGCAACATAAGATTTCACATACTGATTGTCCAGTGCCAAATATCATCCAAAAAATCCTAAGTATTAGTCAATACCTTTGTTTATTTGTATGCAAAAGACACCCACAAGCAATTGTAATGATTTGGCATCTAAAAACATCCTACGGAGTATAGTCAAGGACTTTGTTTATATATATATATATATATTTACAAATTACAATAGACTACTGCTAGCAATCTTAGCACCAATAAAAGACACCACAATTACTTGCAATGTTGCATATCACATGAGCTCGGTAATAAGCTGTATTGGCATAATACTCAGATAAGTATCACAAACCTGAAGGAGTAATCACTACTCAAGATCCAAAAGGAAAACACGACAAAAATTCTCAGTTTATGACAAGTTTGACATATAAGATCTTTGGCCACATTAAATAAATCTCTACACACAAAACAATACACAAGCAAAGAAAATTTGACAACACATAATCATAATACCATTCGAACAAATGGACTGTCACCTAGGCAGGATTCACACATAATTGGAAAATCCACCCACCACCTTCTGCGTCCCTCATCAGCCTGTGACTCATTCTCTCACGAACTTGAAATTATTCATCCTGAACAGAAGCAATAGAAAATAAAATCATTTAGAACCCTAATTACAAAATCAAGTGGTGCACATGAAAGAATCAATCTCGACAAACCACAAAAACGCTAAAATTGGAGTTGGGTAGGGGAGAGTGATAGAGAGTGGAGGAGATTGTGCGGTTTCATCACACCCATGTTTGGCGCAGATTTTTAATATTTTTGCCGCTTATCCCTAATATTCTAATTAATGGCGCTTATTTCTTTTCTTTTTGCCGCTGATTTTTCGCCAATTATTTCCTAATGCTATAACTAATCCTTTTAACATTAAAATACTACTACTGTGATAAAATATTAAAAATATATTGTATGTTTATTTCTATATTTTCTAGTAAAATCAAATCATCAAGCTGTATTGCCAAATCTCATCGAGTAAATATCAATTTAAAATAGTGCATTTGATTACTTTCTTAATTAATTCAACTTAATTACTAATTATTTTTAGAAAGTTAAATTTAAACTTTTATGTTTATTACTAATATATAGGAGTATATCACTATATTTATATATTAATATATATTTTTGGTTTGCATGTAAATGACACTGAATAAAAATGTCAAGCAACTAGTCATATTACTGCATTCATTTTAAAGTGTGGTATTAGGATTTGATATAAACGTGGTATAAGGTTGGTGTATTGACTGAGGGACTATATTCACACTTTTTATGAAGTGCCATAAAGTAAATGTCATTTAACGTCAATTTTCTAGTAGTGATTTAACTATTAATAGTCAAAATATAAACAGAAAATAAATGGAAAAACATTATAAAGGACAATGATTCATTAGCTACCAAACCGATCACATGAAGCAACAACTCATTTTTTCTACACCTTACCGCGCGAAACGACAAATAAAAGTAGACACTTGAAAAAACATGTAATGATTTTGACCCGTTTCAACACCATAATATTACACTTATTCATTATGTTTAAGTAAACGAGACTAATGCAGTTTGGTATACAAATTGACCAGAATCTAGTTGGTGGACGCATTTTCACACTCTTTGTCTTCCTTAATAATCATTCATTAAACCAGTCTTGAATTTTCAATTTATGCCATGCCACTACAAATTGCATAATGTCAAGGTAACATTTTAGTCACCAACATAATACCCATCAAAAAGTTATTGTGGCAGTTAATATTCTTGTATTCTGAGCAACTAATTAGGTCAAAGCGCAGTTGTTAGTTATATAAACCAAAATATATTGTTTGACCAAAAGATAACACATTTAAAGTGTAAAATCACAGTAATAATTTTTTAGGGAGATGTAAAGTACCTATTTTGGGGTTTAGTCTATATTTTTAATGAGCCATAGAACTTCTATATATTAGAAATTATTTCTCAACATACAATCTTTTAATTATAAAATCATCACTCTCACATATTCATGTAGTACAGTTTTATGGTAGTGACATTTTCCAAACACTTTGTTGGTATTTGGTGAGCTGGTCTAAGAGAACTACTTCGATGATGTTGATATACATTATGCCAAGAAAATTCACCTAGATATTATCTTGTTACTAATTTATAGGTCCCATTTTGATTATATTAAGTGATTCAACGAGAATCTTCTACTTTATCTCCCATTCATTTCAAAAAGTGAAAACGTTACACATTCAAGAATGGAAAATCATATTTAATGTTAAAGGTATTTAAGAATGAAAATTGATGGAAAGAAGTATTTAGAGATGTGTAACGCTTTGGGCTATGCCAAAGAAAGAAATGAGGTAATTAGATGTGGCCGAAAATGCAGAAATATGATAGGTGTTGAATGCTCATCGCAACAACAAATAATAATGAAACCTCAACTGCCAACTGCCCTCTTCAAAGCTCAATCCACATCCTATTTTCATAGTAATTAATATTACAGTTTTCCTTTGCCCTAATTTAATACACACTCTACTTTTCCATGGAGAAACTTTTTAATTACTACTACATTACATCATAGTTATACATTATCACTGATAAAATAAATGATTTAATAATTAATTAATTATATATTGTGCATGTCTTGCCATTGAGGGCATATTAGATTGGGAATCATTGATAATTTGATATGAATGGAATGTGTTGGGCCATCTTGGTCAAGTTTCTAACGTCAAAAACCTAATATTTCGTCACATAAATTTTACATACGCAAGTATAATATTTTGTTGGCGCCAACGAATGATCTTAATATACAAATTTTTCATGCGGTTGCATGACAATTTTTGAGACCTAATCAATGAATATATGGGGCCTCGATACATTTCTCTAATGAAATATAATATTATGGGTGACCACAAAATATTTTCTTTCTCAATTTATGAAAATATGCTAAAGTTAGTAGTTACTTATTTTGTTTATATATACCTTTTAATCATAAATATGTCTTCATTCCCAAAAGTTTTTGCATTTATATCCTACTCTTATCTTAATTTGTTATGTTGGATTAAATATTATTGTATTTTCATTTTTCACCCCTCCTACTATTATATTTGCCTTGGAAAAGAGAAAAGCAAAGTGGTGGAGATATTGATGGGCTCGAAGAGCTGATTACCGATGTATGGTTCTGAATTTCTCAAAATTATCGTTACTTAATTATTCTATTTTGTCACGCATTAATTTATTTATCTTTGAATTGGTGTACTAATTCAATTACATATATTCATAGAATTAAAAATTATTTTCTGTACGTCAAAATCGAGCTATGTACTCAAAATAAATATTACAATAAACAAGGGCATAAATAAGGATTTACTTCATATAAATAGTAAATAAAATAAAATAAAAGCCAAGTTATCATCTAACATAGGATGGACACATGGAGTGGTAATATAAGTTCATCGGTTAACCATCAAACACACTCTCAGAAGCTTCTATCATGTTCTGAACACATATAATCACAAGCTTACATATATAATTTAAATGACAAGAAAAAGATAAATGAAAGTCATAAATATTTTTTCTAAGGATTATGTTGCTGAGTATAGATATAATCGAGATGGGCGTTGAGGGTTCTTCTCATCAAACACTCATTTTCAGTGATTCCATTGCAGCTATCTTCCACCTGTGTTCCCTCTGTCACAACCTGTTCAACAAAAATAAATAAATAAACAAATAATTTCAAAGAATATATACAACAAAGAAGAAGAAGAAAAATATTGCTAACGACAGACCTTATCTGTGGCATCCACTCTCTCGTTAGCGGTGGGAGTGCGGCGAGCAGCAGAGGAGAGAGAGAAGAGGAGGAGGAGCACAACGAAAAACGTACTGGCCCTAGCCATTTCTGTATAAGGCTCTGTTTGGTTGCTGGTGTATGCTGTTGAGGGTGAGATGAAGATGAAGATAATAATGAAATGGTGTGCTATTTATATATAGGAAATTGAGTGTGAATTCAGAGGAGATAAAATGGAGACTTTATATCTGATTGATTGGTGGGGAGAAAGATTCACGTCTTTAAATAAAATTTTGAAGAATTTAAAAATTAATATTAAATGTGGAATTTATGGTAGTGTTTATGGTGACCACAGGAGAAAGCTCCATTACCTCCAACTATAGGTTTCGGTTGAATATACGCAATTATTGCGAGATACATATGATATATTTAATTAGTCAGAATTTAATGTATTTCTGACTTTGTCTTGGGCAGCCAAAAGTAATGGGAGTGAAAAACACAGCGTTGACGATGAGTGAATTAATACTATATTAATTTCATTTTCGAATTTATACAAACCAGAAGTAATGTCTATCTAATTTTGGTTGTTCTAGATGTGCTTACTCGGAGCTTTTACCCAAAAGCTAGGTTTACACTCACTTTAAATTTTATATCTTTTCTATAATTAAAATGTAGCAAACCACCACCTTGGTGACTAAGTGAGTGAAAGTCATAAGGTAACAGCTTCATCACAAAATACCCAATATATAAACAGTAAAAGTAAATAAAAAAAACAGTTAGATCTAGCTCATAAATTAAAAAAAGAAGAAACAACAAAATACAAAAAAATCTAAAAGATAGGAGCAGCACATCACTCCTAAGATAACATATTAAATCAAAGCAATCAAGCACTTTACTCTTCAGTTCAACTTCTAATGTTGCTCAAGTCGTTGATGATGTGGACGCTGTTGGGATAGTGAAATTCGAACACCAACTTTTTAATTTATGATCTGAAACGCTAAATAAGTAAGTGGAGTATTTTTTTTTCTAGAGCTCCCAATGCGGTTCCAATGCATATGAATTACTCCATGCTTGTGATATTATTATTATTATTATTATTATTATTATATATATATTATATATTTATGCAACTCTTTGCTGACTCAGCATACTGCGCATAGAGAAAATATCATATTTACATTATTTGGTCACTTTCACATAGATATTCCAACGTACATATTTACTTGCAAATCAATACCTATACGATCAATTTATTTTTCCAAATATAGCCTCAGTAAATTTTTTGAGACGGTTGAGAGTTAAATTATGCGTTAAATATAGCACAAAAAAAATGGGTAGAGCATTCTAGAAGTGCTTTGACGTTAAGCTTGTGTTGGGAATTAGTGTATGGTTATGATTTAGAGAATGAAAATAGAATGTTAGTATATAGAGTGTGATGATGATGTACAAGTGATACATATAGCCGTTTTAATTGAAGAATTTGGGGAAGACGTGTTGACCTTAATATACGGAATTAATCCACTTGGAGATTAAAAATTTCAAAAATAAAGAGGAATGTTCAAAGGTCAACTGTTCATAGTACAACATATATCCTCAAATGACAAATATTTAATCAACTTGGTCACTTTTTAATCGCTTAACAACTTGAATAACATTACAGAGATTAATAATCTCGATCAATAATCAAACTAGCACTATTATAAAGTCAAATGAAAAAATATAGTATATCCGATTCTTTGAAGCCAAAACAGTTTTTTATAGGAATTTTTATGGTGTCTCAACTTTTTGTCAGTTGAATTTTGATAGTGTGGCGCCAGTCAAGCAAAATGCTTAATGACCAAAATTGAGAAGAAATTTAGTGGGTTGTTTTGTTAGGAAGTCGACCAATTTATTGGCATGTGATAAAATGGTATACATAATTCTCCTATCTCTTTACTGTTTGTCCACTACTTATTGGTTAGGTATAAACCCAGACTAATTAAATTGGTCGTCATGGCTAAATTTTTAATGATGTAAGCATTAATTATATGTTAGCATTGTTGTGATTATCGTTAGTCATAATTGCAATGGATAAAAAATAATCATAATTTTTCACTAATAAAATGTCAAAGGTAGAGGTTTGTTTGGTAGCATTGTTAAAAATTAAAATAAACCCAAGATAAGCGAGAAAGATAAACATAATAACAAGATTATGTTAGTCTTGGTTTTATATGTTATTGTTTGGTAAATATCAATACTCCCAAAGTATACGCGTGAGGAAAACTCAGGCCATTTATAACATATCAAATCACATATTTATATTTGTTTTTTGTTCCAATATTAAATCATAACTATACATTCATGCACGCGTACATTTCACTTTTTGATTTTTTTTTTTCTTTTGTTGTTTTGAATGAATATCACATGTCATAAACTTCTAGTGGGAAACCCTTATTTCCAAGATTAAGTTGCATTTTCAAGAACTAGCTCTTTTATAGATGTCGACTATTACCAAAATGTCCCCTGTGATGTGGATATTATTATTTTCATTAAAATGACCAACAATTATCTACTCTTTATTGATTCAAACATCTAACCTATTATATAAAGAATCATCCGACTAATTGAGTCACCGTTTCATCATTTTAATATTTGTTGTTATATATTGATTGATACATGATAGAATAAATGGACATGGGCTGTCAAATGTATCATTCGAAAGATTTTATTGCAGACTACAAATATCAACGTTCAATTATGTTTTACTATTGCCTAATAATTAACTCCAAGCATGCAACACTTTTTCCATTTGGCTACATCCATGTACGTCGGCATAAGATGACAAGTCAACGACTATTCTAATTACACAAACAATCTATCCATTAAACATAAAAGGTAAACAAAAACATAAAAATGCATGCGAAAATGTTGCAATAAGCCCAAATACAATGAATGGATTAGTTATTACTATTAGTTGCAATGCAAACTTTAATTAATCGGATAAGTTGACTAAGACCCATTGATCACCGTGCATTTCTTAATAAAATAAACATAACACACATAACCTCCAACATGGTCCAGAGCCTTTGTCCTAGCGGCAATGAGTTTAGACATTATTGTATGAGGTGCTGAGTTCGAGTTAAAAAAAAACCTCCAGCATGATGATGAATACAATACACCGTATAGTTGATTAAATTAGCAAAAATTAATAGCCACGTTTGATTATATAAAATTAAATATTTGAATAAAACTTACGAAATAGGATCTTTTGCAGTCAAGAAAAGGCATTGGATTTACATGGAGTCAAAAGAAGAGATCTGTAAAATTAATAGCCATGTTTGATTATATAAAATTAATATTTGAATAAAACTTACGAAATAGGATCTTTTGTAGTCAAGAAAAGGCATTGGATTTACATGGAGTCAAAAGAAGAGATCTGTAGATAATCCTTTCGGCTTCAAAAGCGAGAAATAACGATCTCTCTGATTAAAGAAACCAGCTTTTGTGATCTCAATGAATTTGGTCATAGTAAAAAAAATAAGTCCACTCTTCAGAAATGAATCATCTTTCTTTGTGTTTTCATGTCTTTTTTTTCTTCTTATTTTATGATTTTAGTTTTATATTAAAATTTTATCAAATGAAATGAGATTTTTTAAAAAAATTAAATTTTTTTATGTCTTCACAAAATGTTGAAATATATTCTCAAAAAACAATTTTTATTTAGATAATATAAGATTTTTCCAAGTCTCATTTGCTTTTAAGACAAGTTTTATATGGTTTTTAAAATAGCATTTTATCTTAATAAAAGTCCTATAGTAACTATAAGACTTTTGCATTTATCTAAAGTTTTATTTTAAAAAAATGTGTGAAAATCTTTTTTATTCTAAAGAAAATATTAAAGTTTAAATTATGAAAAAATATTCTTACTTTTTTTGTTTCTATAAAAAATGTATTTTTTACAATATTTTATTTATATTTACTTAAAATGTTGATTTTATATCTTTATAAAAAGTTAAAATAAAACTAAAAATTAAATTAAAATACCGCGCACGCCGTGCTACAAATCGAATACATGAAAGATAAAAAAATGATAAATAGTCATAAAGTTAAAGTTTTAATCACATAACGAATTCATGGCATGACTAGCTCCGTGTGAATTATTATTGCCTTTAAATTCAAGCAGGAAAAAATTGCGTTGATTGATCATTTTCAATACATATTGTATGAAAATCACATTATTGTTTAAAATTAATAGCTTGTGTTTAATATAATTCTGTTTAAAATCCTTGTATATTTTAAAACAAAAAATAATGTGAAGAACCAATAGAGTTGTGATCAATGCCAAAGTGATTTTAAAGACCGAACTAGAGACCAAAGTAGGCCTATTATATCTAGTTTTTTGATGGGATTTACTGATGTGTAAATTATTGCGGTCTTCATTACAAGCTCATTTTACTTCATTGTAGTAGGTTTATTACTTCATTTCGGTACGTAATACCTTGAAACTACAATATGTTTTTACTTACTTCCAATAGGTTTTTAAATGATTTAACACATGCTTCATTCGAATTCATTAAACTGAGTTTTTACTTTATTCATTTTAAAAAAAAATACAATTCATCCCAGTATGGTTATTACTTCATTAAAAAACGTTATTACTTCATTGGACAATCTATTTACTTCATTCTAGTAGGACTTCAAATGTTTCTACATATACTTCACTCAAATAGTTTATTACATCATTCAATGTGCTTATTACATCATTCAATGTGCTTATTACACCATTCAATTAGGCTATCACTTTATTTTGTTGGCATAGCTGGAATTTCGGGACTATCACAACGTCGCGGTCTTGACGTCTTCGTCTGCGAAACGGTCTGTATGTACTGGAATGAAGTAAAAACATATTGGAATGAAGTAATATATTTTGGAATGAAGTTAAATCCTCCTAATATTTTATGACTTATTTGCCCTGGGCTGAAGTAAAATAGGCTCGTTATGAAGGCGAAAACAATTTATACATTTGCACATCTCATCCCTAAAAAACTAGATCTAAAAACTCAAATTTGGTCTAGTTCTGCGATTCTGCAATAAGAAGTGGATTTGCACATAATGATACTCTTAAAAACTTAGTGCTCCTATTTGATTGTACAGCTGCCTTACATATCTCAGGATTGCAATTTTTTTCCGTAAAATTACATGCTCAAACCATTTAAAAGACGGTAAACATAGAAGTACAAAATCCAAACAAGTAAAATAGTACGAACAAACAAAAACTAAAACCAAAACACGTAGCACCACACTTGACACATACATACAATCAAGATTGTCACTTTTGTGTCAACCATATGAATACATGAGTTAGTTTTTCGATTATGTCCCGACCTCAATATTATATTGCCGATTATCAACTTTTATTTTAAAATTTCTTGCTTTGCAGCATGGTATACCATGGACAATTTCACAAATTTGAGATTTTGGTGTATCATACCTGTTTAAATTTTCAAGAACGAATTTTTATGCATGTGATTAAACTTTATGAAACTAAAGTGTGGCCGCATTACTAAAGGTGACTAATACTAATATTTCATTCTTCAAACAATTATCATAAATTCCTTTCATCGCCGTCTTTGAAAATTAAATATATGTATACGTTTAAATTAATTTTACTCGGTCCTAACATCTAGAATTCCACATATGAGTATGACGTTTCCTACTTAAAAAATTTCTGTAGCATTTATCCAATAAATATTTTTAAATTAAATAGGCCGATTTATTTGTTTCCATCTAATAATCCAGAAATACTTCAGAAAATTGCGCATGTCTTCATTCGGAAAATATGAGTCCAAGCAATCTAGAAATACAACATCTTATTCAGATTATTTGACTTTGGTACCTCTGTGTAATAATTATTCAGGATATCAACATCTTTTGGAAAAAAGTAGTAGAGTATATGCCACAAATTTCTACAATCTAATAAAATTCTTTCCTACTCAATGATAAATATAAATACAGTTAATGAATGCATATATCTCTCAGGACCCATCAAGAAAAATATGTATACTTATCTTGTTCCTAAAAAAAGTTTTTCTTTCTTTCTGAATGGAAACTGATTTATTAGTTAAAGAGTACATGGTGATGGACTAATGGTGGGGTAATTGTTGTGATTATTAAATCAGAATTGGAATAGTTATCATTGAAATTGATTCCAAATTATGTAGAACTTAGTGGTGGTGATCTCAATTTGTGGAGCAGTACCTAAAAACAACAAACAGATTTACAATCATAATCTTTGAATGATTGAAGCTTATCAAATAGTGAGATTAATTGATCAGATTTTACACATGTTGGATCATTTGTTGAATTTCTTAAGTCTTTGAAAAGAAAGCACGGCATAAAGTGGCCCCTATGTGTGAAATGCATTATATAGATATGATTAATTGAAGAATCTCACAAAAAATCGACGTCCAAGATTGAGGCTCATAATAAGTAACAGCATCGTTTCCTTTTATTTTTGATTATAGAAAATGTGAATAAAACTTTGTGCAGAAGAGAAAAATACTTTGGGTGAATTTATTAACTATAGACACTTGCAATTTTAGATGTATTTGTAAAATGTAGAATTAAATTAGATAGGGTTATAGCCATATAGGTAGTGTCAAACAAACAACAGTGCTTCATGAAATTGAGGGTGTGTTGTGAAATTCATTATACGAAGTCTACAATAATGAACTCGGAACAATCGGAAATACATTGCAAATGAAAAATCTATGGGAAAGTTGTGTATCTCTTAAGTTTAGTTCGACTGTAGTTTTTTATTATGTTAATCATGTAATTTTTTGATTTAATTAATAATTTTATGTTTTCATTGTATAGTATATGATTTTTTAAACTTGAGAAAAAATTGTATCATTTCAATTATTTAGGTATAAATTTAGCATGTCAACATTAATTCAATTTGCATGGTAACTTTAACAGCATTTAGGTCGGAGAGGATATTAGAGAAATGTGAACAATATGTATCCTTAATTTCCTTCTCAATCAAATCAACTATTATATGGACCTATTTACTGATGTGATAAACTGATACTCCCTCCGTCCCCTAATAGGAGTCGTTGTTTGATCGGGCACGAGTTTTAAGAAATGTAAAGAAAAGTTGGTTGAAAAAGTTAGTGGAATGTGGGACCCACTTTTTTATATTGATTTTATAATAAAATGTGAGTGGAGTGAGTTAGTGGAATGTGGGACCTACTACCATTTATGGTAAAAATGAAGAGTGACTCTTAATGGGGGACGGCCCAAAAAGGAAATTAGCTACTCTTATTCGGGGACGGAGGGAGTAGTAACTTAAAATTGATTTGTTTACTTGAATTACAATTCTTTACATGTTCCACGAATTTGAGAATGATTGTGTTGTTCATGGCCCATTGTTTTGATGGGCCATATAAAGTGGGCCTCCCTGTATGAGAATTCAATCAATCCTTTTTGAGATAAGGAGCAGTATGTTTCTGAAAAAAATATCTTCGTAAGTCTGAATTGCTGTCAATCAATTTTGAAGTTTTAACATCATATTCATACATGAGTATCCAAATCTGAGCTCTATAAATATGCTAAAAAATTAAGAGATTAATTAGCTACAATGTTGCAAATTTGAATTTTAATTGCCATAGTTTTGAAAGTTTAGGACTACATAAGCAAGTCGTCAACTAAAATATGCATTGTCACATGTATTAAAATGCAATAGCATTAGGGATGTGTGATAAGTAAGCATCCTTATTCCTTGATTAGTTTTTAGGTAAAGGATCGGTTGTCGGTTGATATCTTCTTGGATCCCTTTGACACCTAAACCTAATTTAGTTAGGCCATCCACGATAGAAATAGCTTAGCAATAGCCCAACCATAAATTTCTTCTGCCACATCATCAACACTAAAAATCCTCCTGCCACATCATCAAAACAAGCAAATAGCCCAGCCATAGCCTAGCCACATCACTAAAATCAACTATAAAAATGAAATAATTAACAATCACACAATATACGGAATTTAATTCACGAGTATACGTGATATACATTAATAATACTATTAAAAATTTTAAAAAGTACAATAATTTAAAAAAATTACAATAATTAAAAAAAAGTACAATAATTCACTCATC
>NW_024599277.1:0-79121 GCF_004379255.2 Salvia splendens | reverse complement strand
AGGGTGCAGGAAAAACCCCAAACTCAGTAGCCACTTTGTGCGGGCAAGTCATCGTGGTATGCCCTTCAATTAAAAAATCAATGAGGAAAATGCCCTATTTTAGCTCATGGCACCGCGGAGAAGCGGATCATCATCATCAATCAATCTCATATAGATAACTAACCAGTTCACATACCAACACACATTTCAAAACAACACATCCTATGAAAATAAAACACAATTCCAACATGAAATACCAGGCAGTTTGCAAAGAAAACATGGCTTCATAGGGCAGTCATGTAGCGTGGCGCCACGAAACCCTGCTTCATGACCTGACTGCTTACACACCTAAGCAACATTACAACAAACAATATGTCATTATTTCACTACCCATAAAAAAAAATACACGGAACACGTTGTATACGTTCAAAATCGTCATAATCGACGTATATAAAGCACACTGCTAGTTAGAGAAAAATTACTGAAATTGAAGCAAAAAAAAAAATAAAAACTACAATAGCTATTTACTTTGCAAACTCTCTTGAGGCTGATAGTGATAGGCTCTCTTTTCCTCTTCGTCGACGTCGACGCCTCATCCTTTTCCTCCGCTTGCTCTTCGTCCGACCGCTCTCTCCGGCGAGTTGTTTCTGGACTTCATCATCAAAATCTTCTTCTTCTTCTGAACTTTCTTCGGTGTCGGAGTCTCTCCTCAATCACGATTTTGGGGACGAGGGGACCCTCCTCGTCTGCGGCGCCATTTCCAAAACTCGGCAGTGAAATTACAGAAAAATTAAAGAAGAAATAAAAGGTTAATGAATTTGTTACTGTATAATTAACCGACTTTGGAGACGAAGGCCCTTTGGAGCTTTGGTGTTGTAGTTTACCCATATAGCCCCTGGATTAATATCATTGACATTTTATTTTAAATAAGCGATGCTTATATAACAAAATGCTACAGAAATAACAAGTCTCTTTTTTAATCGTTTCAAAATACTCGGTGTGTATAGTCGAGGGTACTATTGGCATTTGATTATGTGATATGGCGGGACACTACGTGGCAGTTTCTTAACCGACCGCCGGTCGTTCTCACCCTCCCCCACCTAAAAAAAAACCATGAAGCGATGCCGTTTTATTTGCTCCCATCTTTTTAAAATGTTTTTTTCATGTAATTTTTATATTAGTTGATCATGTCTGAAATGCATGTTAATGTTATACTTCAATTCAACATTTGCGAATAAAAGATTTTCTACTACTATAGTTCTATATTTTCGGTGGTATGAAACTATAACAATAGTCATTCTCCAAGTATAATTTTTAGAAAACTTAACAAATACCTACAATTTTTTTTATATTTTTATGGTTAATGAACATAAATTAAAAGGTCGCGCCACGCAGGATTCAAACCTGAGACCTTTGGCCTCATGCATTATTAACCTCTCTATCGCTTGGCCAACTCAAACACACTACAATTGGCCGAGTTGTTAAGTTAGGGAGTACATAAATACTACTTCCTCCGTTCCCAAAGAATATGTATGCACTTTGGGGTCGGCCCGGATTTTAATGTAAAATTGATAAAGGAAGAGAGAGGTAGAGAGAAAAAGTAAATAAAGTATTGTTAGTGGAGAATGAGTCCCACCTCATTAGAGAGAAGACTTTCTAAAATTAGAAAATGCATATTCTTGTGGGACGACTAAAAGGAAAAAATGCATATTCTTGAGGGACGGATGAAGTATAGTATAACAAGCAATCACACACACTACAATTGGCCCAGTTGTTAAGTTAGGGAGTACATAAATACTACAATATAAACTCATGGGAGTACATCCTAAATTAACATACACAACAAGGATACATGAACATCTCCATTCCACTTCATATATTCCTATATCTATCTATACACTTAAAAGGAGGAATACTTAAATACTCAGAAGGATTCATGTCCCATTTAGGACTGTGGTTCTACAGTTCTACTGGTTAAGGAGGGCCTCATGGTGACTCGTTGGCGCCAGCCTTCAGGGCAGCTCTCCCGGCTTCCAAGAACCTCTTGACTGCATCCTCCACGTACCTGTTGGCCGTTCCACGTCCATTTCTTTTCCTATGTCAGGATAGGAGTTGAATCAGCTCGATTTGGAACTCCGACAGCCTCTCGTCTTCCCTTGCCCCCCTTGGCCTCAGTGCCATCTTCACCTCTGGGAGTTTCTCTGCAAAATGATAAGTGTAAGTTTCAAGATTTAATCCAAACCATGATAAAAAAAAATGGTGGCAAGATCAATACAATGTAGATCAGAATCAGATGGAAACTCGATTTTAAGCAGTGGTCTCGTGTAGATAGCGCAGGCCGGTTTCCATAACATGGTTACACGTAAAACCGAGTCAGAATGCAATGCCTCTGCTGAAGCACGGACGCTGCATTCCTTCGTTTCCGTGAAAACCAGATAGTTCAATATGATGGTTTGCTCAATACCATACATTTGCAGTAGCCAGAAAACTAAACTATATGAATCAATAAGAGTGGAAGCAATACAAGAATCATCATTTTAATTGGTTCATTTTCTTGTTATGGCCTTCTACAATAGATCTAGCCTCTCCAAGAAGCTTCTCTTGATAATAATCGAAGTGAAGTATCACGCGTGTAAAAGTACTTGTCGAAAGTCCCAGCCCACGCATCCCGTTTAGTCAAGAAGTTTGAGTTCAGATTGAAAGCTTCTTCACAGTAGCAGCTATCGACGAGTGCTCATATGTGAAGTCAGGGGACTCGGCTCATGAATCACTGCAAATTCACGAGACTACGCCATCAGGCAATGATCCAACGACACTACAACACTTGCAGTCAGTACAACTTATAAAACTTAGCTCACAGATTCAACATCATCAAATCAAATCAAATCAAATCAATCATCATCAACAATCAAGACACAGAAGACAAGTCCATACCAGAGCCTTGTCAATCCAGGGCGAGATCAAGAGCGTAGGCCACCCGCACGCCAAGCCTATTGAACTCAGAGTAATACGGGTCGGGTCAATGATCCCATCCGGATTGGGGACTCCTTCAACCGGCGTCCGTGCTCATCGTAAGTGATCAAAATCGCCATCTCCTCCCACTGCGGGCTCTTCCTCAGCGTCTCATAAACCTCCTTCACAAACCTCTGCCCCTCCGCCACGTCATGCGACGGATGATCGTCGTCGCCGGGAACAGCGACACATCAAAATCTTAAGATGGTTATCGAGAGATTTGTGAGGGCTATGCATATTGGAGTGTTTGAAGAAGATTGAAGAAGATGATTGGCGTTTTTATTTTTATGTGTTGAATACCACAATCCTTCTCCTTTTTTATAGTTAGGAGTACAATGTATTTTAGGAAGTAGATAAATCTATTCTAGGACAATAAGTGCCATATCAATTATGTATCTCTTCCCTCTAATGTCTCCTTTGATTTTGGTAATGTGATCTTGAATGATTCCTCCAATTTTCTCCTTGAGTTTTGGTATGTTTGACACTCTCCCTCAAGTTGAGCAATGGTATCCCCGATGCTTAACTTGCCCAATATCTCTTTGAAGATTTTTGGTGAACGGCCTTGTCAATATGTCCGCAAGTTGTTCTTCAGAACGGACAAACGGAAACTCAATAATGCCTCCTTCCAGTTTTTCTTTGATGAAGTGTCAGTCCACTTCTACATGCTTTGTTCTGTCGTGTTGCACCGAATTTTCTGAGATGCTAATGGCAGCCTTGTTATCACAAAACAACTGACTCTTCCGAGTAGGTGGGAACCAATCTCGGTGAGCAATCTCCTCAGCCACAGGATTTCCATGAGTCCACTTTTCATTCCTCGGAACTAGTCGGCTTCAGCGCTAGAAAGAGCTACAACCTTTTGTTTCTTGCTCCTCCAAGTAACCAAGTTTCCCCCGATGAACGTAAAGTAACCTCCTGTAGATTTCCTATCCACTGGATTGCTTGCCCAATCAGCATCTGTGTAGCCATCAATCTCTAGGTCTTCCTCTTGGCTAGAAATATTCCATAGTCTATAGTACCTTTCAAGTACCGTACGATCCTCAAGGCTGCCTCCAAGTGGTTAGCTTGAGGTTGGTGCATGAACTGGCTCACAATGCCCACTGCATATGCAATGTCTGGTCTCGTATGTGAGAGATAGATGAGCTTTCCAACAAGTCGTTGATATCTTTCCCTGTCTGCTAGTTCCGCTCCTTTCTCTATCTCAGACCATGGTTTGGAACCATTGGGGTGTCGGCAAGGCTTACTCTCGAGGAGACCTGTTTCCGCTAACAGATCTAAGACATACTTTTTCTACCTTAGGAATATTCCGTGTCAAGATCTCAACACTTCTATTCCCAAGAAGTATTTCAGCTCTCCTAGATCCTTCATCTCAAATTCCTTGAACAGGTTTTCCTTTAACCTCTAAGATTTCTTCCACATCATCTCCAGTGATAATCATGTCATCAACATAGATAATCAGACATGTTACCTTGTCGTCTCTCCGTTTTGTGAAGAGCGTGTGATCGGAATGACTTTGTTGGAATCCATGCTTGGTCATAGCCTGACAGAATCTTCCAAACCAGATTCGTGGAGACTGCTTCAATCCGTACAGAGTTTTTCGTAACTAGCACACCTCTCCTTCTCCAAACTCTTCGGAGAAACCAGGTGGGACCTCCATGTATACTTCCTTGTTTCGTTCAAGCTCTCCATGAAGAAAGGCGTTGGTCACGTCAAACTGTTGCAGTGTCCAGTCTTTACACGCTGCTACTGATAGTAGTGTTCGCACGGTTTCCATCTTAGCCACTGGGGAGAACGTCTCTTCATAATCCACTCCATATACTTGGGTGTACCCTTTTGCCACTAGTCTCGCCTTGTATCTTTTGATTGAACCATATGCTCTTCTCTTTATGGTGAATATCCATCGACATCCAACTGGCTTCTTTCCTTCTGGTAGTGCACATTTCTCCCATGTGCCATTTTTCATCAGGGCATCTATCTCCTTCTTCATGGCTTCTCTCCAGTGCTTATGTCTGTTGGCCTCTTCAAAGGACTGAGGGATGTCTTCTTCCTCATACAAAGCAGCTTCGAATGCCTTGGCCATTTCTGAAAGGTACCTGTGAGCAATTTGGATACTGCATATTTGGCCTTTCTTCCTTTCCGTCTGGTGAGTACCGTCGTGGAGGAACCCTCTTGTTCTTCTTGGGGCAACTCGTATGTGCCTCCACTTTCTCCACTAACTCCACATTCTTCGTTATTGCCCCTATCAAGATTAGTGCCTTCCAAGGGCGTATTATCAAAATCTGAACTGTTTACCTCAGGAATCGAAGACGGGGCTGACAGTTGGTCATTGCCACTTTGGTCTTCGTTCTGTACTACTGACTCGACGGCCCGGCGGTGTTGCTAACCTTCTCAGGTGGACCAACGTCTGTGACAGGGCTTGGCTATGACTCTCCCCCTGTCTGATGTTCCCCTGGATGTGGTTCTCCCCCAAATGGTAGTCTCAATATCTGGTAGCCAATCTAGGTGGTCATCTTTTGGACTATTGTCTGATGTCTCCCCCTGACTACTGGATTGGTCGTAGAAATACTCTCCTTCCACAAAATCACAATTCATGGAGGTGTGGATCCTATGGGTTTTCGGGTCATAGCAGCGGTATCCTTTTTGTTTTTTTTCCATACCAAGGAAGACACATTTGAGGGCACAGGGATCAAATTTGGTACGTTCATGTTTTGGAATGTGGACAAAAACAGAGCATCCAAATACTCTTGGTTCAAGGGATAGAGATGATGGGATTTCGAAGTGCTGAGAAAAGGTGTCTAAGGGAGTCTTAAAGCCAAGAATGCCGGTGGGTAGTCGATTTATGAGGTAAACGGCAGTAGATATAGCTTCTGGCCAGACAGACTTGGGTATTTTGGATTCAATGAGGAGAGCTCGGGTTATTTCGAGGATATATCGGTTTTTTCTTTCGACTACCCCATTTTATTCTGGATTGTATGCACACGAGGTTTGGTGGATTAGGCATTTTTTCCTAAAAAACTCTTGCATTTTGTGGTTGACAAATTCCCCCCCTCCCCCCGTTGTCTGATCTAAGGGCCTGGATGGTTAGTTTGTATTGAGTTTGAATAAGGTTATAGAAATCTACGAACTTATCAAACACATCATGCTTATTTTTCATAAAATAGATCCAGGTCATGCGGGAATAGTCATCAATAAAAAGCACAAGTAACGAAAACCTTGTCCCCTAGTGATAGGAGCAGGACCCCAAACATCAGAGTGTATTAAAGCAAAAGGAGTTTTGACTCTCGTATTGTTTATCTTGAAAGAATGACTATGATTTTTGGCTAAAACACAAGTAACACAATGAAAAGAGTTCAAAGATTTAGCTAATATAGGAAAAAGAAGGCGAAAATATCCTAAGGATGGGTGCCCTAACCGACGATGCCAAAGCCAAGCCTGTCTGTCTGTCGGTCCGGGAGTCAGCATCATTGCAGCACTCTGTTGGGCTATCTCATCCACGTAGTACAGTCCGCTTCGCTCAGTGCCACGCCCAACTATCGTCCCCGTCTTGATATCCTGCAACATACAAAATCAAGGTTGCATTAGCAATTTACAGTTCAGTTCCTTAGTCACGTGACTAATGGACAACAACTTATGAGATAACGACGGAACAAATAGGCAATTAGAGAGGCAGAGAGTGGGTGAGATGTGTATAGTGCCCGCCCCCATAACTCGTGCCAGGTCCCCGCTGGCAGTTTGGACATGTGTTTTTTTGAGGTGGTAATGGATACAAAGTCTGAGGCTTCGAATGAAATTGTGTCGGTCGCTCCACAGTCAAAAATCCAGTGTGGATCTTTTGGGCCGAAATGGAAGTGGAGGAGCAGGCTAAAGCGTCAAACGAGTTGTGGCATGGAATGATGGGCTGATGTTGGACAATGACGGATTTTTGGGGTGTAATTTGTAAGGTTTTTTGCGAGTGGGGGTTAATTTGGAATTTGGTGGAAGTATGTATGGTGTGGGGATATTTTCAATCGGTGGGGTGGACTTTGACATTTTTTAGAGTTATGGGGTAGTTTTGTTGGAGTATTTTCAGGGTGGGGGCCTTTTTGTGATTGTGAAGGGTTTTGGGGTGGTTTTGGAGAGATGGTTATAGGCTGGGGTTGGGTACGGGATTTCGGTAATTTGTGGGGTGCCTTTGGGATTTCGGAAAGAAGGCGGTTTAAATAGGTTTTCTTACCCTAGCCGCCTCCCCCATTTGTCTCCCTCAATTGGTCTGGAGAAACCCTAGGTCCTTCCGCCCTACCCGTGCCGTCTCTGCCGTTGAGGCCTCCGATCTGTGAATCGTTACCTTCTGACCATGCCCGTGCTAGCGCGACGGACGCAGTTGGGCTTTTTCCGCCGTTCTAGTTTCGCAGCCACTGCCTTTGGCTCCGGCGTTGCCATTGCCTCCACTGCCTCCACTGCCGCCGCCGGGATCTCGGTGTAGGTGGCGTGTTCAAGAGCAACAGCCGCTGAGGCTCTTCCCCGCATCCCTCCCCCGCCGCTTCGTCCTGCATTTCGAGCTTGTCTCGCTCGTTTCATCTCTCTTCCCACCACTCCGGAAGCCGTGAATGTGGAAGCACGTCTCCCTGGTGTGTTTCTTTCCTCCACAGTGGCTACATACAAATTTGCTCTTATCTTCATCTTTGGGATTCCTCTGTGGTTGGCTGTGTTGTGGTGTGGGAGTTCGGTTCCGATCGATTGTGGCCAGACCCATGCCGATTCCAGGTTCTGGATTGAGTAGCTTCTCATTCACTGATTCTCGTCTCACTAGCCCGTACGATTTTCTCGCCGTCGGGATTGGGTCCATATTTAGAATCTCCCTCTTAATCTTGCTGTATCTGTGATCGTCTAATGCCCAAATGAATTGATACAACCTGTGCCTTTGTGTGTTTTGGTTGTATTTTTCAGTGCTTGTTGGGGTGTCCATTGGGTTTGGATCTCTGGTGTCGATTGATATCCAGAGGTCTTGAAGCTTCTGCCATAGATTTTCTAGAGTCACTTCGCCTTGTTTGATGGTGTACGCTTGTCTATGCAGGTCTGAAATCTGGAATTGGTCGGCGCCGCTCCCATACGTTGTGGCTAGACTATCCCACAAGTCGAATGTCGTTTCGTATTGGGAGACCTCGTTTACGAGGCTGGCATCGATGTTGCTTATGATCCAGTTGAAGCAACAATCATCTCTTTGCTGCCATCGATTGTAGCTTGGATCTGTCGGAGGGGGAGGGGGAGGGTCTGTAACCCCAGAGATGTGAGACGCCAGGCCCTTCCCTCGAATCGCCCGACTCATCAGTTTGGCCCACAACGGATAATTATCTCTGTTGAGTTTCTCGGCCAGACGTACTTCGCCTAGTGATGCAATGGATGAAGGCTGTTGGTTTTGGTTTTCTGAGACATGCTTAGTCTCATGAACTCAGCGAATTGTTCGGCATGAGAGTGTAATTGGTGTGTTGTTTGAATCTGACATGGTTATTGGTTGTGTTTTGTAGGTTTCAAAGGGTCGGGAAAGGTACTTGAGACAATGATGATATTGCTCTGAGTCTCAAGCCCGAATCGTCCCGCTTTGATACCATCTTAAAGATGGTTATCGAGACATTTGGGAGGGCTATGCATATTGGAGTGTTTGAAGAAGATTGAAGAAGATGATTGGCGTTTTTATTTCTATGTGTTGAATACCACAATCCTTCTCCTTTTTATAGTTAGGAGTACAATATATTTTAGGAAGTAGATAAATCTATTCTAGGACAATAAGTGCCATATCAATTATGTATCTCTTCCCTCTAATGTCTCCTTTGATTTTGGTAATGTGATCTTGAATGATTCCTCCAATTTATCCTTTGAGTTTTGGTATGTTTGACACAAAATACCGCTGCTCGATCACCACGTAGTTCGGAAGCCTCCCTAGCATCGCATCCAGCTTGAATTTCAGCGCGTAGCTGTGGAATTTCACTACGTTCTTCAATTTCCTCAGCGATTTGAAAAACAGAGTCGTCGGGATATTCTGGTAATATATCCCAAACTCTAGGTCATTTTCGTCCAGGGAGTCGAAAATTGTCTTCTGCGGGAATCCGTGGATGAGATCCTTCCGCACGTTGCTGGAGGCGCCGTGCGAGGTCGCGGAGTGGACGTAGAGGCGATTCGGCTGCGTGGAGGCGAACCACCGGTCCATCACCGCGAATTAGTTCGCGAGCTCGGTGTAGAGCTCTGGCTTGAATCCGCTGATGACGGTGGCAGCCATTCCGGCGACTCCCATGTTGAAGATAGCATAATGCAGCATGCATGGAGATAGCAGAGTGCAACATGCATGAGGTGAAGTCGATGTGCATAGATGAGAGTTGATGTGAGAGGAGTTAGTTAGTTAGCATACATATGCAATTGGAAGAGGAGTTAGTTAATTGTTAGTTAAGCTTCATAACCGTGTTAGTTTAGCTTAGCTTGTTTAGTATAAATAGCTCTTTTCTTAGCTTTGTAAACACATGTTTTGAGTGTGATTAATAAGGACCTTTTCTCTCTCAATTTCATTCAATGTTTCTCGATTTATCATCTTCTACATCCCATGGCCTCCGCCTGCTGCGCGAAGCCGTCCATGGGGCGGGGCGGGCGGAGGTGTCGTTGCGGCCAAATATCTGCTCGCGAATCGCCTGGATGGAATGGCCGGGGTCGGATTCGACGAAGACGGCGGAGTCGGTGACGGGTACGGAGGGGAGGCAGGGTCGGAGGCATTGACCCGGTTGGATTCGGATCCGGTGAGGCCGTCGATGTCGGGGCGGGTTTTTCTTAACCAGCCGAGCATGTGGTCGAAGGAGCGGTTTTCCATGACTACAACTACGAAGGTTTTGATTGGGCCATTGATTTTGTGCTTAGTTTTTTTGGGGGAGGAGACTGGGAGGGAGGTGATAGAGATGCCCACCGGTTTCGGTTCCGTTTCCGGCGGTTAACCGTCGAACCGGAACCGTGGCAATATTCCCGAACCGGAACCGTCGCAATTCGGGTCGCGGTCCGGTTCAGGTTCAAGATATTTCGAACCGGAACCGTCAACGAACCGGCGGTTCGGGACTGTTCGGAACCGGCGGTTAACCGCGGAACCGCCTGTTCGGGTGCGTATATCGAGGCATGGGGGATGGGGCCGGCGGCGGCAGCTTTTCAGCAGCAAAACCGGCCGAAACCACCGGTTTTTCGGCGGTTAACCGCGGGTTAACCGTGAAAACTGGCGGTTAACCGCCGGTTCAGTGGCTTTCAAGGCGGCGCGGAACACGAGGCGACAATGGCGCAGCTTTTGCAGACAGTTCGTTGACCGAACCGGCGGTTTTGTCCCGGAAACCGGCGGTTCCGGCGGTTTTTCCGCCAAACCGCCGGTTTTGTGAAATTTCAAATTTTTTTTTTTTCAAATTTCAAATTCGAATTCTTCCATTTTGCCCCTCATTTTTATCTATAAATACCCCCCCCTCTATCTCATCATTTACATTTACCCCACTCTTGTGTTAATAAGAGTTTCTCTCTTCAATCTCCCAATTCTCTCTCTTTGTCTCCAATTTCTCATTTGTGCTATTGTGCTTCCATTTAATTACTCAAGTGCTACTCTTATTAAGCATTGTTATACGTGGGCTTTGATTCCTCAATAAAATTGTGGATACGTAGGCACCTCAACTTAAATTTGAAAAGTTTAACTTCGAAAGTTTAAGTTGAGCTCAAGCCCTTTTCAATTATTTTTTCCCCCCCATTTCATGTTTTTTATTTACGTTCCGAGTCCGACGACACTTGTAAATTATATTACATTGTTGTATCACTGTATGTATTGTAATTGTAATGTATCGTTGTTGCGGCTAAGTTGTACTTGAAGATCATTAAAATATATTCCTCATTTGATAAGTATCTTATTGGTGAAAAAGTGGGTATCTTTGGGCAGATGGTACTGGAACACAAATTTATATATGAAATCTGGATGAATGGGGATCAGATTATAGTTTTAAAATGGGAAGCTGGTTAACTGGCGCCAATGAACCCAGCTTCCCATTTTAAACTATAATCTGATCCTCATTCATCCAGATTCCATATATAAATTGTGTTCCAGTACCATCTGCCCAAAGATACCCACTTTTTCACCAATAAGATATTTATCAAATGGGGAATATATTTTAATGATCTTCAAGTACAACTTAGCCGCATCTGAATGATCTATGAAATTTCTTCTCGGAATCATCCCTTTTTTCTTGCAAAATGTTGCCCATTTTCTAAGCAAACACATATCAGCACGCCATATACACATTGCTGCATTTCTAATAGGGGCAATTTGATCTTCCAAAGCAATCAATGCATCTCGAACACACATAGTCAGAACATTATTCAAGCATCTAGCATGGAAAAAATCAGAACAAACTGTCTATTAGTGCTAATTTTTTCCATGCTAGATGCTTGAATAATATTCTGACTATGTGTGTTCGAGATGCATTGATTGCTTTGGAAGATCAAATTGCCCCTATTAGAAATGCAGCAATGTGTATATGACGTGCTGATATGTGTTTGCTTAGAAAATGGGCAACATTTTGCAAGAAAAAAGGGTTGATCCCAAGGTAAGAGAACTACGTGGGCTTTGATTCCTCAATAAAATTGTGGATACGTAGGCAACTCAACTTAAATTTGAAAAGTTTAACTTTGAAAGTTTAAGTTGATCCCAAGCCCTTTTCAATTTTTCCTTTTTCCCCCCCCATTTCATGTTTTTTTTTATTTACCTTCCGAGTCCGACGAGGCGACGACACCTGTAAATTATATTACATTGTTGTATGTTGTTGTATTGTATACTTATGTATTGTAATTGTATGTATCGTTGTCCGTTACAACTCAAAATCAATAAATTTATTTCATTTTCTCCTTATTTCGTCTTATTTGTGCTTGAATTATGCATTGTCTTGTTCCGATTTGTTGTATAAGCCAAATTTCAAATTTAAAAATAAATAAATAATAATTGGAACCTCGAAACCGCCGGTTCGAAAACCGGAACCGTCAAAACCGCCGGAAAACCGGCGGTTCCGAACCGGAACCGGACCGTGAAATAGCCTCACGGTCCGGTTCCGGTTCTGCCTCCGCCAAAACCGGAACCGGCGGTTCCGAACCGGAGCCGCCGGTTTTCGAACCGTGGGAAACACTAGGAGGTGAGGAAGACGGCGGAGGTGGAGTCATCGGAAAACCCCCATTTTTGCGGCGGAGGGATTTAATTGGGAGTTGAGAAATTGAAATGGAAATGAATATATGCTGAGGATTTTTGGTACAGTTGATTGAAACTTGGTCGACTAATTTGATTGGATTTTGTATTTTTGGTTTTTGTGTTGGGTATAATTTCTTTGATTGATTAATTAACCATATAAGTCGGTGGTTGAAGTTGAGATGTGTTTTGGCGCAACTGATAATTAGTGTGTGTATATTTTATATGAATAAATGTTGTAGTTGTAGTTACGTGACATTAAGATAATTACTATAGTCTGCATTAATGAAGTTTATGACTTATAGCTGGTGAGATTCGTGACTATTAACAGGGTGATGAATATCAGTTGACTACAAATCCCTGGAATGAAATATATTTTCAAAATGGACGTAACTATATCGTATTCCTTTTTTTATTCTTTAATTAGTGTAGTACTCTACTAACTTTTAAGTTTTTCTCCCTCCGTCCAAAAAAAATAGAGCACATTTGTCATTTTCGGTTGACCAAGAAAAATAGAGCACATATAAAAAAAGAAAGTTTTCAACAAGTTATCTCTATTTTTTTTCCCTTCTCTATTACTAATAATATTGACCTCACATTCCCTAACAATACCTCTCTTACTTTTTTCTCTTCTCTCTTACTAATAATATGGGCCCCCACATTCAACTAAACACTACTTCTCTCTTAATTTTTTTCCCTTCTCTCTTACTTTACCAATTCCATATTAAAACTCGTGTCATTCACAATCTGTACTATTTTCATGGACGGAGGGAGTATTTGTATTTACATTTTTTTTCCTTATTTATTTTAAATTACAGATTATAATGAGATTTTCTTTTAAAGTTCTAAAAATAAATCTAATCTAGTTTATAATTAATTCAGCTAATAATTTTATAATTATAAAAGTTATTTGAATATTATTTATTCTAATTTTTTTAATGACATTTGTTTTATTTTGAAGTTGCTTCAAGAAAAGATTAGAGTATATAGTTCAACTATGTTTGAATTGATTCAAGATTCATTGATTTATGTAAAAAAAAAAAGTCGAACTATATTCAAACTATATATTATGGCGGTGAGACAGTATTATTTTAAAAACCATTCCCTATAACAATATATATTGAAACAATGTTTACTAGATCGTTTGCTGTCTATTACTCCTAATATTTGTATGACATATTTAAGAATGAAGAATCTTTCAACAAAAAGAGTATCACAGTGGTGTTTTATTTTAGGTCTCAGACGGAAAAGATGAATCTCCGAACAAAAAAATAAGTAAAACTGTTAAGCAATTCTTCATATTATCAACGATAAAAAGCAAAATAATCATCCATCCTGTGGATTTTTAAAAAATTTCTTCTTATTTTTCTAAAATCCTTAATACCATATCGACTTTTAATCAAATAACTATTTATACAAAAAGATATTTCTATTCCAACCCAAAAATTAAAAGATACAATATTTTTTTTGCAACACAATTATTTTTGAAATACATTTCGAATCTCAATCTCAGGTCGATTTTTCATCAGGCTTTACCAATTAAAAACCTAAATAAAATGACATATTTTGTACGGTTATTCATGAAGAATGAAAATAGAATAGAAACGAAACACTTCACATTTGGCATTTCCATCTCTTTGCTAAAGATTGTGAAGCATTCCAAAGTTTCTTCACTTGTTGAGCTTTCTGGTGATTTGAGCAACGTACTTACCTTGATGAAAGGCTGGCTGAAGCTCGAGCTCCGTAGGCTGGCGCGACCCGTCTGCTGCATAAGTCCCTGCACCGCAGGGAGATCCACCGCGCACTTGCTCCATCATGCCGTGATGTGCCAGTTGCGTTATGGCCGTCAATCTGTCAGCAAGAAACATATATCAACTCAAGCACACACACATATACATATATGATCATAGCTTCTCAAAAAATCAAATTTACGAACACTAATCCTAGTTCAATTAGTCATAGAGAACAGGGGCAGTTTGAGCTATAAATGTCGTATTAGTTTCATGGCAGTCGCTTAGCTAGCCATGTCTAATAGAAGTAGAATAAGACAACGACTATTCGACTCATCTCTGCAGAATTCTTCTTACTACTCGACTGAGGTGAAGCTTCGCGACAGCAAGATTGCCACAAGTTTATGATCCAACTTAACTAGTTTAACTCAATGATCAATTAGAAGACTTAATTGAATAGTGTTACTAAATCACTGAAGCATCAAACTATATAATTCACATGATTATGGAAGTTTATTAGAACCCACAATTTGTGACTCTCAGCCACCAAGCATCTAGCAAAACAAGATGAAATCAAGATTGATGAAACAAAATCAAGAAGAGAAAACTGAATAATGTTACTAAATCATTGAAAATGCACCTTCCCTGAAATTTCTTAGCAACTAGCAAAGACAAGGTGAAAGCAAGATTGTTGCAACAGATGATCAAGAAGGAAGAGGAAATTTTACGCTGTAAGTTCCTGTCCTCCTCCATGGAAACCCGTGCTCCGGAAGATTCCAGCAGGCTTCCCAGCAAGAAGTTGGGAGGCCCATATATCGCTGGTGGCGTCAAAGAAGGCCTTGCACTGCGCCGCCATTACCCCAAAACGAGAGGGGAAACCGAAGAGGAAACCATCGGCCTCCACCAGCTGCTGAGGCCTTATCTAAGGCACATCATCTGGTTGTTCAGGAGCTTTCATCTTCTCTAACACCTTGCTAGGAAGCGTTTCCGGTAGCTAATTCAAAGACCAAAACAAGTCCTAAATCATTCAATCCATCCCATCTAAGTAAAATAGTAGACTAGCCAACATCAGTTTTATTCACCCATCCTATCACACTTATTAAATTCCCAAGATCAAAGCTTTTTGTTCAACCTACAAAAAACTGATGGATTCCATCTCTCTTCTCACTAGAAACTTCATGAATAAGACTATTGATATCACTATACTGTCATCACTAAGCTAATCAAACCACCACAAAAAGATGTTGGATTCTGAAATTGCAATAGGAATCAAGAATCAAAGATCTTCATCAAAAATCCCACAAACTGGACCAAATTACAAACTGCTACTTGACTACCACTATTTAAAAGAACGAAGAAGATAAAAACTGTCCAACTAACTTGATCAACTTACTTTGATCTAACGGCTTACATTCAACCTAATCTACGAACTACAAAACAACGGCCCAGATTTAACTAGCCGTTAAATCTTCTTCTTCATCACAAATTTCTTCAATTGCAGAATCTGCATGGAATGACTTGATCAAGCTGCGGGAGTGACTTGATCAGTTTTGCTTGGGTTGACTTGATCAAGCCGCTGCTCACCATGACTTGATCAATCTACAAATCTCCACCTTCACTCAATCAGCTTCACCACAAGTCTGCAGCATGATCAACCTTCTACAAAGCTCCACTTTCTCTCTAGGCAAAGCTTTAGTAAGCATATCAGCCGGATTCACCTTCGTGCTTACTTTAAACACCTCCACCCCTCATTCTTCAATCTTTTCCCTGATGAAGTGTAAGCACGCATCTATGTGTTCACTCCGTTCATGAAACACTTGATGTCTTGCAAGAGCAATAGCACTGCTACTATCACATCCCACTGCAATGCATTTCTGGATCACCCCCAGTTCTACTGCAAGACCTTTCAACCAGAAACTCTCCTTGATAGCTGCTGCAAGCGCCAAATATTCAGCCTCAGTTGTGGACAATGCTACCACATTTTGCTAACTTGATTTCCAACTTATTGCAGAGCCATACATTGTAAACACATAGCCTGACTGTGACCTTCGATTGTCTACATCTCTAGCATAATCTGAGTCACAGAAGCCAAGTTAGGCATCACCATTCGAAGTCTGATTTCCTCCATACAGAATTCCCAACTTTGCAGCACCTTTCATGTATTTCAGCAGCCATTTCAAAGCCAACCAGTGTTCTCTTCCATGATCAGCCATGAATCTGCTTGTAGTGCTAACAACATATGCAATGTCTGGCATTGTGCAAACCATTGCATACATCACTCTGCCAATTATATTAGCATAGGGAATCAGTTTCATTTCCCTTCTTTCTTCTTCACTTTGAGATCTCTGATCTGCTGACAGTCTGAAATGTTGAGCTAGAGGAGTTGCTTGCTCTTTCATGTTATCAATCTTTAATCTCTTCAACATCTTCAGTATATAATCAGATTGACCAAGCCATATAGTACCTTGCTTTCTGTTTCTTACTATATTCATTCCCAGAATCTTTCTGGCAGGTCCAAGGTCCTTCATGTCAAAACCAGACCTCAGATCCTCCTTCACTTGCTCCACCTCCTCCATGCTTGATCCAGCAATGAGCATATCATCTACATACAACAGTAGATAAGCCACTGGCACTCCACCTTTCTTCTTGAAATACACACAAGAATCAAATCTGGATCTAGTAAACCCACAGACCAGCATATGTGAGTTGAACTTCTTGTGCCACTGTCTGCTTGCTTGCTTAAGACCATAGATGCTCTTAATCAGTTTACACACCTTTCCCTCTTGCCCTAGAGCAGCAAAGCCCTCAGTTTGTGCCATATATATGGTTTTCTTCTAAATCCCCATTGAGAAAAGATTTCTTCACATCCATTTGCTCAAGCTCCCAATCATTCTTTGCAACAACTGACAGTAGCATTCTGATGGAGCTATGCTTTACAACAGGAGAAAACACCTCGTTGTAATCAATGCCATATTATTGGGTAAACCCCCTTGCCACTAGTCTTGCTTTAAACCTGATTGAACCATCAGCTTCAATTTTCCTTTTGAAAATCCATTTGCAAGTGACTAGCTTTCTGCCTTCAATTTTATCCGCAAGGACCCAAGTCTTGTTCCTTGTGAGAGAGTCTATCTCCTCTTTCATTGCCTGCAGCCACTTCTCTTTATCCTTGCTTTTCATGGCCTCCATATATGTGAGAGGCTCCTCAAGCTCTATTTCTTCTGCAGCAATAAGAGCATAAAACACTGTACTCAGAAAATCTGCTTGGTAGCTTGCCAACTCTTCTTGTTCTATCTCTGGCCAACTGATAGCCACTGAGATCCTCACTCTCATCATGAGTAATATCAGGATCAACACCAGACGCTCCCGTTGCTCCAGAAGCTGATTCCCCAGCCTCTGCATCAGAGTCACCATCATCTTGAATCTGATCTTGCCTCTCTGCAGGCTCCACCTCAAACTCAGCACCATCACTAGCCATTATCCTTACTCCATCAGCATTAGCATCTCCCTTATTCAGAAAAGGCATGTCCCACTCTAAGAATATCACATCTCTGCTAATGATCACTTTGTGACTGCCTGGCTCTATGCACCACAACCTGTACCCCTTGACTCCCTTTTGATATCTCAGCATCACACACATTAATGCCCTGGGATCCAACTTTCCTTGCTTCACATGAGCAAACACTTTACAGCCAAAAATCTTCAGGTTGTCATAACTTGCATTCCTGCCATACCACCTATAATCTGGAGTATCACCATTAATGCTGATAGATGGGCATTTGTTCATGAGATAAACTGCAGTAGAAGCTGCTTCACCCCAGAATTTCTTCCCCAATTCAGAAGAAAACAACATACACCTTACTCTCTCAACAATAGTTCTGTTAGCTCTTTCAGCCACTCCATTTTGTTGAGGATTCATAGGAACTGTCCTATGCCTTTTGATGCCCATTTGCTTGCAGAATTCATCAAAGGCCCTGGACACATATTGAAGTCCGTTGTCGGTTCTGAGACATTTCACTTTACACCCCTTTTCAAGCTCTACTTCATCACACCATTCCTTGAATTTTGCAAGTGCTTCTGACTTCTTTTTCAAAATGTAAATCCACGTTTTTCTTGAGAAATCATCAATCAAGCTCATGTAATATCTCCCTTCCTCAATGGTATTCACAGAAGTAGGTCCCATAGGTCACTATGCACATAATTCAATGGAGATGCAGAAGTATGTTTACCGGTGGGATAGGACAACTTCTTGGCCTTGCCTCTGATGCAGTCTTGACAAGGATGAATATCTTCTGACTCATCAGCCGAGATCACTTGTTTTTTTAACTAGTTCTTTGATGCTTCCTATTGCAGGATGGCCAGCCTCTCATGCCATACTCTCAGGCTAGGGAGCTTCACCAGATTCAGCTGCTCACCACCCTTCTGGATCTTGATTACTGAAGCATAAAGATAGTACAAGCTTCCTCTCCTCTCAGCTATCATAATCACATTCTCCCCTTTCTTGACCTGCATTCTTCCTTCCTTGGACAAGAATGAGCAGCCCTTTTGCTCCAGTGATCCCAAAGATATCGGATTCCTTTTAACTTCTGATATAAACCTGACATCACTGAGAACTTTGATTGACTGATCCTGCATCTTGAGTCTTATTGACCATATGCCCTTCACACTGCACACCTGATTGTTACCAAGGGTGACAGTGCCAGTTGAATCCAGTAGGCTTTCGAACCAATCATGGTTGGGGCAGATATGGAAGCTGCAACCACTGTCCATTATCCAAGAAGCACCATCAATTGTCTCCATTACATTCAAGACCTCCACTGCATCATTTGACTCAACACAGTCAGAGGTGCTTGCACCTTGATTGCCTTGTGTAGCTTGCTTCTTCTTCCAGCCAAAACAATCTTTCTTGAGGTGGCCAGGCTTATTACACCAATAGCACACCCTACTCTCTTTCTTATCATTCCAAGACTGCTTGGCTGGTTCAAATTTCTTCTTGACGGTTTCTTGCCCTTTGATCCTCTGATGTTCAGGCTCTCGGATGCAGAGTCGACGTGCTTTACTCCAGAGGATTGCAACTCTTTAGCTCTCAGAGCAGATTGAACTTCCAAGAGTGTGATAGACCCCTCCCTTCCATACATGATGGCATCTCTTAGTTGATCATATGATTTAAGGAGAGCGTTGAGTAGAATTATCGTTTTATCTTCATCGCCAATTGTTACATCGATGTTTTCAAGATCATCGATCGCCTTATTGAAGTCTTCAAGTTGCTCCATTACTGCCTTCTCTTCCAAGAACTTATAAGAATAGAGCCTCTGCTTCATATACAATCAATTGGCGAGGGATTTGGTGAGATATAAGTTCTCTAATTTCTTGAGAATTCCGGCCGCCGTCTTCTCCTTCGCGACCTCTCTGAGCACTTTACCGCTCAAGCACAGAACCACCACGCTGTGAGCTCTGGCTAGAATATCAGCTCGCTTGATAAACGTCTTCTCATCAAGATTGGTCTCAGCTTCCTCTTTCTCTTCATCAAGCGCCGCCGATAGCCCTTGTTGAATGAGCATCGCGCGCATCTTCATTCGCCTTAGACCGAAGTCGTTTTTGCCGGTGAACTTCTCCGCTTCCAACCTCGCCGCCATCTTTACCGCGGATTCGATTCCAAAGATCAAGCCGCAATTTGATCCGATTGCTTGCGCTTCCCACAGACGGCACCAATTGTTACCTTCTTTGGAATTCAAATGTTGAAACTTGAAGATGAGTTTTGAGAGAAAGAAATCATGAATTGAGCTGAATGGAATTGAATTACAAACAGCTACTTGACTACCACTATTTAAAAGAACGAAGAAGACAAAAACTGCCCAACTAACTTGATCAACTTACTTTGATCTAACGGCTTACATTCAACCTAATCTACGAACTACAAAACAACGGCCCAGATTTAACTAGCCGTTAAATCTTCTTCTTCATAACAATTTTCTTCCAGTGCGGAATCTGCATGGAATGACTTGATCAAGCTGCGGGAGTGACTTGATCAGTTTTGCTTGGGTTGACTTGATCAAGTTGCTGTTTGAGTGACTTGATCAAGCCGCTGTTCACCATGACTTGATCAATCTATAAAGAGTCCCTATATTGTCTCGTTGGGTGGATAATTTGTTGTTTGAGATAATGTTTCCCTCGTGTGTAAATATACATGACATAAACTTCACATGTAAAATTAATTTCTTTGGGGAAATTAAAACAACGAAGATTTGAAGATTAATAATATATTAATATAGAGTGAGATGCAACTCGAGCGAAATGATACGTGTATGCACTGTAATTATTGAATTTTCAAATTCTCGTAATAAATAAACAGAATATTTGCAAGCAACAACATGAGCATCACATAATTTGCAAAATGTCGAACAAAACTGGAGCAAGAAACCAACCTAAGCCATCTTTTCCATCTACAACTTGATAGAGAGGAAACCCAACTCCTACAGTGAAATGAAAGATTTCTTTCTACAACTACTAGGTCATATAAATTTTCCGAGGTATTTGTGGGATGGAGTATGGAAACCGAAGGAGGTTACTTTTCGATGAATGATGACTCTGCAAGATCGATGGCACGAACAAGAGCAGCGGCCTTGTTTTCGCACTCCCTCTGCTCATCAGCAGGATCACTGTCGGCAACGATACCAGCCCCCGCTTGGAGATGGGCGACCCAATCGCGGCGCTTCTCGCTGTCCTTGTACGAGTACATAGTGTCGTACCTCATGTTGGTTGGGAACACGATGGTTCTCAAAGCTAAGGCAATATCCATATCTCCGGAGAACGAAATGCCACCTATACCACCACTGTAAGGCCCCCGTCTCGTCACCTCTAGTTCGTCAATCAATTCCATAGCTTTCACCTGCACATCACAAGTTACCAAACTGTGCAATTAGGAAAAATGATGCGATCCTTTTATTGGATGACAATGAAAGTGCATCCATTCGATTAAAATCTTCAAGACACACAATCGTTATCAACTATGTGCAGTACATAATTTGAGTTTGTCCCAATTGAAACAGAAACAGAAACATTAAGAGTTGAAAATTTTCCAGCAGCCACAAGAAAGACAGAGAGGAAGGTTTGTCGGATGAAGAAAATTGAAATGCACAACCTTAGGAGCTCCACTGACAGTTCCAACAGGCAATGCTGCACGGAGAGCATCCCAACTGGTCAAATTAGGTAGAAGCTCACCAGTAACCTTCAAAATCAAGAGAAGGAAAGACGTAAAAATCAGTGGCAATATTTCTCAGAGGAAAAGTGCTTGGTTTTCTGATAACTGAGAAATAAAGCAACAAAATGTTTTTTGAATCTCTGAGCAAAATATGCAAGACCTTCATCAGCATTCACTGATTTGTTTAAATATTATTTCTACCTTCCTAGCATAAACGAAAACTTCTAGTTTTCATAGAGCTGAATATGCAAGGCAGTGGCACTCTCCCTTTTCTTTTCAGAATAAAAGAAGCTATTAAATGTAGAGGATAATCTCTAGTTGAGAATACATACAGTTGAACTGATGTGCATGACATGGGAATAGCGTTCAATGTTCATCAGTTTTTCAACCTTGACAGAGCCCGGTTTTGACACCTACAATGCCAGAGTTAATCAAGAACAGGACCAAGAGGATATGTGATCTAGAAATATACCTCTCGCATATGAGAACAATCTTTCAAGCAATATACACTACAGAGTTTCAAATAGCACGTTTTCCCAACACCTAATCCATGTATAAAGTAACAAATTAAACAATAGTAGACAGAGATGAGAATAACCTTTCCAACATCATTCCTTCCCAAGTCAACAAGCATAATGTGTTCTGCACACTGTTTTTCGTCATGCAAAAGCTGATTTTGCAGCATATAATCTTCCTGTAATGTCTTACCTCTCCGTATAGTTCCAGCTAGAGGTCGGTTAGTAACTACACCCTGTTATGAGAATATTAAGCAGTAAAGAAACAGATTCGTGTAAAAAAACAGTAAAAATAAGTAAGAGAATACTAGAAAGCCATAAAACAGGCTTGTGGAGAAAATACTAGAATCTCAGGATAATATATTAGAAAGATCAAGTTTTAGCATGATAGTGGAGATGAAGCTGTCACATTCGAACAGCAGATATTACTTGCCTTCTTAACTCGAGTAAGAATTTCAGGACTTGAAGCAACAAGGATACAGCCTCTTGCCTGATCACCAATGACATAGTTACAGATTGTAAGATACAAAAAAAAAATGAGATCAACATAAAGGAACAATTTTAGAGAAGAGTAGGCAGACTTGTAAGTATGTCATGTATGGACTTGGATTGACAATTCTTAATGCTCTATACACTTCAAAAGGATCTGCAAAAGTTCGACGTTCAAATCGCTGGCTGAGGACAATCTGGAAGATATCCCCTGCTAGGATATGCTCCTTAGCTTTTATTACTGCATTTTGGTATTCTTCACTTGTCATGGTGGACTTGCTCAAAGAGGGACCAAAAAGGCTAGTGTGTAATTTTATTGAACCTGCAGCAAGTCTAGGACTGAAAGTAACAAACAGAACAAGATAAATTGTAACAACTGAAACCATTCATATAATTGTGAAATTTAAATAGGAAAATGAATTGCTTACGTTTGTATATCATGCACTCTTGAAACTAAAGCTTCTAATCTATTCATTCCACCATGATAGGCCTCCTCAACGTTTTTATACTGTTCCAACCTGACCCAGTGTATCACATATGCTTTCTGGAGAGAAGTACCAGTACATGGGATAATAAACTTCAAGCAACGATAAAAGCTGGGCGGGAAATGAGTTACTTTAAATTTAATAGGGATAGTTATAGTATAATGGAGTAGTAAACTTTTAAACAAATTAATGCAAATAGTCTGTACTTTGTATATTATAATCATTTGTCTAAACAAATGTGAGAAACTAAAAGGAAGATTTACCATAAAGAGAACCATATCTAAAAACAAGTTTGTCTCTGAGCTAGTGTTTTGGCCACTAGCCAGAGAGTTTGAACAAGAGAGTCTATCAAACACATACAATAACAAGAAAGCAGACCGGTCCAGCATGACACAGCCTGTACAATAATATGACTAGACAAACTCAAAATAATTAAAATTTTGAAATTCCTTGATTGAACGTGTGTTAACATTCTGAGGGAGCTAGAATGAACCTTTTCCACATGATCAAACACAATTACATCATCATAAAGGCCAAGGTGAACATCAGGAAGGTTTCTGTCATCCATAGGAGCTTTTGCGAAAGGAAGCTTTTTCTTTTCTACATAACGAACCGTGTCGTATGAAAAATAACCAACCCAACCACCTGTTTGAAAAAACACATTGTTATGGATTTCTTATAGTTTCTGACGGAAGTCACCGAACAGAACATAGAGATCTTTACTTGCACTCAGTAATCCAGAACACCATTGACATATACTCAATAGTGACATGCAGGGAAAATAATCTTATCAAGAAATCATTAACTAAATATCTAACATTCTAGCTAACTGCTCTCCCTGAACCTTAGGCTAGACGTAATCTTGTGTTAGTTATAGCCAATATCATGAATTTTACCAACAACATTGTTAAATAGCGGCCATGGGGGTATATCATGGCCATGGCAGTTACTTAACAATTGCAGTGCTCAACTTTTCAAAAATTACCGCAAAATGCTTCAGGGAGCTCATCGATTCGCTGTGGTATCCACTTCTCCATATACATGCGAGGAACAACCATGGGATCCTCCAAAAACTTCTCTGTCCTCTCTCCCTTAAAGTGATCGACTATGGTCACCATGTTCTCCTTCGCCACAATTTCCATTGTTGGTTGAGCTCCAATAACACTATAGCGCCCCTAGAAAATTTATTCAGCATTAGTTAGAGCAAATAAGGAACCTATTATTCATTTATGTGCATAAGGAAAACCTACTACAACAATGAGAGAGGTTTACTCAAGATAACATCTCCATTTTTGTTTTCTCTAATCAATAAAAATGAGCATCAACTGAAAACTAATCGGCAAACACGATGAAAAAAGATAACTTACAACACTAGAAGCTTTTAAACCTGGCTCAACGGACTCAAAAAGAAAACTGGGGGCATCTCTCTCATCCTCCTTCACCAAGCACCGATATGCAAGCACTGGAGTCAAGTGATCAGAAAATATAGGTCTGTATAGAGGGATCAAATTCCCATCCTTTGCTGCTTCCTTGAACTTAACAGAGTGGTCCACTGCAGAGTGCAGCCACCAAACTCATTGCGATCATGACATAGAAGAAACAATAACAAATCATCCAATCGTTTTTCCTTTCACTTTCCAATCTAGTAGTATGTTAAATTCAATAGAAACATAGCAACTACACTGCAGCGAACAAGCTCAATACAAAATCATCCAATCGTTTTTCCTTCCAATTTCAAATTCATTATGTTTAATTTGGAAATCAGCAATCCAGCCCTCACGACATAAACAATACAGAATAAGGAGTAAAACAAATGATTTCAAGTGGCAGAGGTGAGATCGATTGAGGAGAGACTGAACTGACCCAACGATGGTAGTGAAATGCCGCATTTAACGGCAAAACTAGTCCTGAAGGAGGCTGCTAAAGGTCCGGCGGCGGTGCGGCGAGGAGCTAGAAGCGGATTGGTACAACGAAAACCTAGGGTTTCCATTTGCAAAACAGTCGAAAATGTGATAGTAAAATTGATTTTTGCCTCTTCTCAGAGACTGTATGAGTTCGTTTAGAATTTAGATTGACAAAGAAGCAGACTCGCGATATGTAACTTATATATGAACAGTAAATATCAAATTTCTAACTTTGTAACTATTTTGTCAATGGGAATAACATACATTTATGGAATTTAATGTACGTGATCTTCTACAATACCGGAATTTACAAACTATACCAATATTAGTAAAAGTCGGATATTTTTTATACAGTAGAATTTCTCCATCTATTAATACTTTTTGCAGTATAAATTAGAGATTAACGAGAAATATTTAGATTAATTAGTACTACTATATAGTCCATCTTGAGAAATTTGTTTGAAAAAATAGTAGATCAAAATATAAAATATAATGAGAAAGTACTTATTTAATTTGAATCTCAATACGATTATAAACTGATTTAGTAGGTTTATGACCTGATTTTCTTTTCATGGGAGAATTTCGCTAGATCACACCTAATAATTATTGGAAACTTTTATCGTCAGTAGTCTCGTAACATGTCAATGTAATTACAAATTTTATAAGTCACTAACACTAATTTTGGAACATATGATCATATTTGGAAAGTAATTGTTATTTATAGATTATAATCTTATAAACATTTGCAATTCGCATATTATTACATAAAAGTGCATTCATCAACAAGGCTATATATAGCACAATTATGCATGAAAATTTGCCCGATCATAGAAAAAAATCGTCGTTTTTTAAATTTATACTCTATCCGTTTAATTATATGTGTATTATTTTATTCAATTTATTCATCATTACAATTTATATTTACTTTTTTTTATCATATTTAACTATATGAACTATTACTATAAATAAATTTGGGGTTGTGTTGTCGACTTTTCATTAACTACTATGTCTATACATAGTACTTGCCATTTAGTTTGACTTGGATGGGCAATCAGTAAATGTTCATCCATGTCAATATGTGGGCCCAAAATAGTCATCATTTTTAATTCTTTGACAAATACTATAACTCACTAGTGCCAAGAGGTATATTTTTGTCAATTGGATGAGTTATTTATTAACGACTGACTGATTTTATTAGAAAAGGATTCAAATTTACTACTTCATCCGTCTAATAAAAATACGTGCACTTACCATTTTCATTCATCCCACAAAAATATATGCATTCCATTTTTGAAAAGTAAATATCAATTTAATAATGTAAGGCAATTCCGTCGCTTTGGCGGCCCCCACACTCCGGCCCGACATCATGTGAGGGGGTTCAATCAGGATACGCAGTAGCCCGTTAAGGAGGAGGCCTTAACCCACTGGCTACCAGAAGCCCATCTCCCAGCCTTAACCCACTGGCTACCAGAAGCCCATCTCCCAAGGCCTCACACTTGTGTCTGAGAGATGAAAGCAACTACACGACAGCAGTGAGATTCGAACCCAGACTCATTGCAGCAAGATCTGCCCCTCCGTTGCCAACTGCGCTACGCCCCTGCGGACATTATATTTTTATCTCATCCGCCCATATTTTTATGGGACGGAGGGAGTATATAAGACAATAACATCACATGATGATAAATACATACTTGTATTATTTACAAAAATAATGAATAAACGGTCTCATTCTTTTCACTTGTTTTTGTATATGAAACTAATTTCACGAATTTTACCGTTCAAACTACTTTAACGATTCTAATAAAGTAATCTAATTAGTAGAACGATGAGAGCCATAAATTTTATTTAAAAAATGATAGAAAAACTACTTTATAGACCATTCAAAATAGAATCCATTTACAACATATACTTTTCAACATGTATTTATTTACAAGTTTTAAATTTGTTAGGCGTTTAAAGTTTTAACGAATGTGTTTGAATATCCATTTCTTAGTAAAGAAATTAATAATGAATTTAAGAGCTAGTATAAGAAGTCCCTATAAAAGAACAACTATGAAATCCAAATGCTAATTAATGGCTTACCTAAAAGTTAAGCTACATCAATTATTGTGTTTAGTAGTACTACTTATTAGTTTTTCTAGATTAAGAATAGACCTAACTTATCAACTGCATCATTACAGTTCTACGATAAGTGAGTCGTTCTTAATAAACAAAATTGAACATGGTTAGGCCTAATTTGAATCTAGCATATACACATCATATCGAAAAATGGAAATTTTGGTAAAATATAAGAGGAAAATAATCAGAGAGTTATTAATTAGAAGTAAACAAACATTAAGAAAGAAAAAGTAAGAGAGGTACAAAATAATTGGTCATATTAAAAAATGGAAAAATCTAATTTCAGACCAAAATAGAAAAAAAAATTACCAACTAATGGAGTATTTTTATTATTAATCATAGACATGTAATTAGCACTCTTATAAAAAAATACCATCAATAACTTTATTCTCTCTATAAAGAACATCAAGAATTATTTAACGATTAGATGGATAGGGGTAGGAAGCGTCTTACCAGCATTTCATCTTAATCAGCTCCAATATAGCTTTACTTAATTTATTATTAAGAATAATTTGGGACTATGTCATTGTCATAGTAATAATGATTTATTCATTATCGATATATAGATGATTTTAATTTATGCAAAATTTAATCATAGAGGTTAGTGATAATCATCTGCATATTGCATCTTTCCTAGTTAACAATACTTTGACATTTTCTATTAACAATATTTGTCATTGATATTAGAAATCTAACGGTGCATCATATTACTGTTTTTCATTCGTTAAATAATAAAACTAAACACACGAAAGGAAATGTAACTTTCAAAGAGAATAAAATGGCATTTAATTATTGACAAGATAGTTTAATTACAATTATGGCAATCGCATGTGTATAAGTAGGTAGAGTACAAAATAAAAACAAAGAGCATCTCTGTTTGCACCCCACCAAAATCAAAACAAGGGAAAAAAACAAATTGATTTTCTTTCTTCTCTCTTTTTTCTTTCTCCAAAGAGTTTGATCATCAACAAAGACCATTCGCGGGAAGCCTCCTGTTCTTGATCACACCAATGTAAGAGTTTTACAGACCATCTGATTCTGCATCGGGCGAGCTCAGAGGGAAGCAAGTGTCTTCTCCACCCGTGTTCCATAGGAAATGGGCATAGTTAGCCGCATAGTACGAGTTGCTAGGCTCTGCAGCAATGGCTTCCAAGTAGGTCTCCTCGGCTGCCCACAGATCGTTCCTCACCGCCCACAGGAAGGTAGCATATTTATTCAGTGCCTCCGCGTCCTTTGGCTCCACCTCCGTGGCTCTCTTGAAGTAGTCCTCCGCCCTGTTTCAACCAGACTCTGTTAGATCAAACATGAATTCCAGCCATTTTCATTGTAAGAACATGTTTCCAGATTCTTGAAACTTTAGTATCACGAAATCAATGGCACAACGTAAAAACATGCGTGGTCACAACATGTTTTCAAGATTCTTGTAGTTTTGCAAGATGAATCAATAAGAGCTATTATAGAATCAATGGTATGACATGGTTTTAAGATACTTTATCAGCTGCACAATGATTGAATGAATCAACGGCATGGTTTTAACATACGATTCCAGATTCTTGATAATTTGCACAATGATTGATTAGGACTATCATAGAATCAACGGCAGAATGTAAGGTTCCTATCAGAAGGCCGGCCAACGGTGACCACACTCGTTTGGCTGCGTGTATAGTTGTCGGGATCAAGACTATATAGCCTCACCCTTAGATTTTTCATACTCATAAGTAAAGACAACAAAGTACAGCCTTGAAATAAATTGCCAAGGTTTGGTGATATTTTCATTTGGTGGGCTCTAACTCTAGGGTGAGATGTTTCGTGTTCATTCACTTATACCATCTTTTTCATTCAAAAGAAACACACAAACTACACCACACATTTTGCTATCCCCCACGAATCTCAACCCGGTTATGGACAACAACTTCCCCACAAAAATCATAGCTTGCACACAACAACTTTTGAATCAGCCATGAACATGTCAAGATTATTGCAAGGCTCCAACAATAATACCCCAAAACGAAACATAATCAAACATTATTAACACACAGCTGCAAACAATGCTAAACAGTCAAAACAAGAAACTAAAATCCAAACACGAGATTAAAAGTTGTATACCTGTCAAGATCCCTAACCACGAGGTAGAGAAACTGAGCATAATTTGCTAGCAAAAGTGGATTGTTGGGTTCTTGAGCCAATTCTGTTTGGTACAGTAACTCCATTCTAAAATATTCTGAACTGTCATCCTGTTCAATCCTTGCATCAACAGGAGAAACGAATCCTTCCTTCATTTCTTGATCCAAAACCTCGCCATTCAGTGCAGCCTGCATCTTGGCAGCCTCATCCACAATCGAATCCCACAACGTGGCTTCCTCCTCCACAGAAACCTGCCTCGAGACAGACTCCTCCCGACTAGTCCTAGATGGGTTCACAAACGAGGACACACTATCAGGCGCTATGGTACTATAATAACTCGACTCATCAAACCTCCCATCTCCGTCAGTCCCACTAGCAACAGACCGGAACTTCCCGCCACCACTCCCGTTGCTCCCTCCAACCGAAGCTGCCTTCCCAGTCGAGGAAGAGAGCTTCAGTGTCTTAAGAATCGATGCATCAAACTTCTTCCGGGACAAGCCCTGCTCATTGATCACAGACACCTCCTCTGTGGTGGCCGCTGCTGCAGCACCATACATTGGTGATGTAGCCGCTATGGCTGCATTACTCGACATTGAGAAGACACTATAGTTTGCTAAGAGTATCATCACATGCACCATCAAAGTCGGGGTTGTTGAGAAAACCTTCTGAAACAACCATACAAACGAGGCGTGCATTTCTTTCTGCACGTTGGCTACAATCCCCTCCATATCCTCGTAGTATAAAAAGGACCTCATCTGCAATGTATAGCTGTGGAGCTCTCGGATTATAAACACCATAGACGAAAACGCCTTCTTCATCGAGCAATAAGCCGCACCCCCGGCCCCTACAAGCCCTCCCTGCCACTGCTCCTTCTTTCTCTTGATCATCCTAAGCGACAATGGGATTTCACCACTATTCGCTATCCTCTCAATATTAGCTGGAATTATCTCATCCCTATCGGGGAAATAGGGCGCCACCAAGGCATCAAATGGCTTCAAACCCTCCGAGAACTTCGACTCACCTGCACCGGCATTATCGAATCTAGTCTCGAATTCATCCAATTGTGAATTGGCGTTGACATCATCGTCCTCGCTCAGCTGGAATCTGAGAGCCAATTCCTTAATTTGCTTCGAGAATTCTTCGTCGGAGAATGAACCCAAGCTGGCGGTTAGGGCTTTTCGGATTGTCCGAGCGCGGGATCTCTTATTGCTGCCGCATGATCGCGAGCGGTGGAGATTGAGCGGCGGATTTGCGCCGAGGAATACGCCGGATTTCTCCACGAAGCGGCAGAAGAGGGATCCATCGCCGCTAGCGAAGCTCCGCCGCCGCGAAGACGGGGAGGAGATGGCGGAGGCCAATGTCTGGGAGGAAGAAGGCGGCGATTGGGGTACTGACGGCTGAGACCAGTGCAGTGAAGCTGGAGCTACTTTCAATACCATAATTCAATCGAAATCAAACACAGAATCGAGAGGGAAAGGGAGGAATCAATCCTCACTTTTCTATTAAAAGATAAAAACACCTTTTCCGCAGGGAAAAGGGACCAATCCCCAAATTTTACTTGCGCTCAACTCAAAACACAAAACCCTGCGAAACGGAAAGGAATGAAAAATCAAATTGAAGTTAAAGCACGTGCTAATACACAATTAATTAAGATACACAATAATGGAAAGCAAACTCTCAAGTCTTTCAATCAATTCACAGACACAGCCGCCAAAAACGGATCAAGGCTATACATGCCGAGATGAATCTAGACAGGCGCGCAAACCAATTTCGTAAGATTTAGTCCAACAGTAAAACGAGGAGGAAGAAAAAATCACCGGAAAATAGCACTCCGTCGGCGCCACCACCGCGGCTTTGCTTGTCAAGAACGAAGAGAAAAGGAGTAAAGGCCTTTAAATACCATGAGAAAATAAGAAGGAAAATACAAAAACAAACATTAAAAACACGCTACGAAAAATCTTGGCGGAGTGACTGTATATATCTCCTGAATTTTGAAGTTCACAACATGTGGTGGGTCCGCAGTTTATTTTTCTTTTCCTAAATTCTTATTATGAAAATATCATTTATTTATTATTTTTTTATTTTTATCCGTTATATTAAAATTAGTTTCATACTAATATTAAAAATAAAAAGTTGTTCATGGTTTACTAAAATTTATTTTTTACTCTTCTCTTTACTTTATTCATATTTTTTCTTTATTTTTCTTATTTATTTACTATTACAGTATTACTAAGAGCACCCACAATGGGGAGCCGATGGCACGCCCGATGGCGTCCATCGTTCTCGGGCGCGCCCGAAGCCCACGCCTGCGGACGATGGCACGCATTTTACTTAAAAAAATGCATTTGTCAAGGTTTGAACTCGGGTTTATTGCTTGGAAGGCAATAATCCTAACCATTGGGCTACACACTAGTTGAGATATCTTGAAAACTAAATTGTTTTATACATTTATTAAGATGAAAATGTGATAAAAATTAATTTTTATAAAATGTATTAATTTTTATAAAATTTATGTAATTTTTATAACATGAATTTTTCTAATTTTAAATCCAATTACATTACTAATAATGTGACTCTACTCTTGACTAACTAATAGCATATGAACATTAATTTTTATAAATGTATGAACATTAATTTTTATAATTGTATTAATTTTATAAATGAAATGGAGTTTTTTTCCAATTTTTGTAGTTATTTAAATAAAAGAAAATGCATAGGGCACGCCATTGGGCGCGCTTTAGGGCGCCCCACTGCAGGTGGGGGGTATGAGGATAAAACTGATGATGTGGCGCGCCTTAGGGCGCCCCACTACTAATGGTCTAATGGACAAATTATGTAATTTATCCTAATCTAAAGTGCAAGTTTGATGAAAAGTCTTTAATGCCCTTTTTGGAGGGAAACTGAAAAAATGAGGTGTCTTATATTCAAAAATAATTTTTTAAGACAAAAACAATTGGACAAATAATAGCCCAATAAAATGCTAACTTCTTGAAGAAGTTTTAAAACACATTTAAATAGTGCACTACCATTAATTTTTTTTATAATTAAGTTATTAAATTTATATATTAATTAGACTTATATTTGAGTTAAATTGGAATTGTGGTAGAGAGTTTAGTTTGCCTTCCATTTATTTAGGTTAAAATTGAGATTTAATCATTTATTGCAATACTTTTTCTCCGAATTAATTCACAAGCTAAACGACAACACATATATGTAATGCTTACAATTTCCATCCTATATTTACTCAATTAAAGTTTTTAGTTATTATATTTTAATTCGCCTCTAATTAAACAATACTACTAAGTTTATAGATTAAACTAAGGAATAAGATGACATTATATATATTTAAAATTAAATCTAACTTATAAAGTTTGTATACCTTCTTAATATAAAGAGTAGTGTAAATTCTCACAAAAACAAACAAGATGCATAAAATATTATCGTTATTTTAAGTGATAGTAGTAATTTACTTTTTATACGTATATGTGGCGGGAAGTAAGAAATTTATTTTTTCCAATATAAAAAACTCATTTAGTCTTTGACAATGTATCAAGTTATGCAATGGTCTGAAATTAAAAGAAAGAAATAAACAGTCAACTAAAATGTGATTATTGGATAATACAAATTTTCTAACCTGACTTCTCAAAGAAGTTTTAAATTTATATGATTTAAATTATTCATATATTTAATGTGGATATGTTTAATATTCCATATATTCTTTTCAAATTAATTTTTTATAAATTAAGCTATTAAATTTATATATTAATTTACCTTTTATTTGGATTAATGACTTGCATAACACTTTCAATAAACATCTTTACTCACACATATTTTCTTTATTTGTATATCTTATTCTAATTAATTCATACTCTTAGATCATTAGTCACACATCTTATTTTTATCATTAATTTTATTGTTTTTACTTCACTTAGATTATAAATTAAAATTGCATAAATGTTTCATTTACTGGGGAGTAGTAAATTCTTCATTTTGAGTGAGACAAGATAAGTACATTTCTGTTTTTTTAAATCTCCATATTGCTTTCAATTCTTATTTTATATATATTTATTATATTTTATATTCATTATTTGAAACTCTTATGTCTCGTGCATAGCTCGGGTGCTAATACTTGTTTATATTTAAAATAAAGGTCAATTTTAGTCTTAAACATACTATCAAAATACGAATTTGATTCAAAACATTTACTTTTTGAAAAACAAGTCCATAACAAATGAAATACTGGTCGGAATGGTTCTTTTTTTATGGTTCCGTCAAAAAACTAATGGCCACGCCACTGTACAATTAGCGTTGACCGTTAGTTTTTTTGACGGAACGTAAAAAATGACTAATTCGGCAACATTTTCATTTGTTATAGACCCGTTTTTCAAAAAGTGATTATTTTAGACAAAATTCATATTTTTGTATATTTAAGATTAAAATTGAACTTTACTATTATATTTATATCTCAATAATTTGGATGACTATCTATCAATAAAATATTGACAATCAATGTTTACAGTTTACAGGTGTTAATACACATGACAAAGAATTGCCGTTTGAGTTAGTGGGTTGTTTTGTTTTTTTTCACTATTTGAGGTGCATAATTTAATGGTGTTGCGGTGTTAGAGCATCCACAACGGAGAGTACGCGCTCGTTCGTGCCAGCGGCGCGACACCGCTGTCCGCCGCTGTGCTCTTGCCGCTGATACGGCGCTGCTCGATGCATCAAGCACGTCCGTGCCAGGGAGCAGCGTACGTGGCAGCGTGTGATTGTCCAACGACATATCCGTTGAAAAATCATTTTTTTTAAAATTGAAAATAATACCAAAAAATAAAAATATAATATTTTCTCAATCCCAAAAAAATGGCCGTTTTTTGCCCGTTTTTCTATTTTTTTCCCCAAAATCATCTATAAATACACATTCATCATCCATTTTTCACATCAAATCATCTCTCATTCATCTCTCATTCATATTTTTCATACAACTTATCTACACCTTCATCTCTCACTCAAAACCTCAAATGGATTTCACCCATCTCATTGCGGAAGCAGAGCACGAAGAACAAGAATACTACGAACAACACCGTGCCGCTTATGAAGCATATGTCGCAGCGAATACCCCCGCCCCTCCTCCTCAACCAACTAGATCAACTCGCCGCTACATCCATCGTGACCGGGAGGGAGCCCACGAAAGGCTCGTTGCCGACTATTTTGCCGACCCGCCGCAGTTTCCGGAAGATTACTTTAGGCGCCGTTTTCGCATGTCAAAGCGCTTGTTTATGCTTATTGTCAACACATTGTCCGCCCGTGTTGAATTCTTCCAAACAGGTCCAGATGCAGCCGGTCGGCAAAGTCTCTCGGCGTTGCAGAAGTGTACGTGTGTCATCCGACAACTCGCTACTGGGCAAACGGCCGATCTCTTCGACGAGTATTTGCATGTCGGTGAGTCCACTGGAATCGTTTGCCTTAAAAAATTTTGCGATGGCATTCGTACAGCTTTCAGTGATGAATTCCTTTGGGCACCCACCACCGATGATTGCCAACGGTTGCTTCGTCTTCACGAATCAGTCCATGGCTCTCCCGGTATGCTTGGCAGCATTGAGTGCATGCATTGGAGGTGGAAGAATTGTCCGACTGCTTGGAGGGGGTAACACTTAAGCGGCCACAAAGGCGGCGGCCCAACGCTTATCCTTGAAGCGGTCGCCGACTACCGCCTATGGATTTGGCATGCATATTTCGGTGTTGCCGGATCCAACAACGACTTGAACGTGCTCTATTCTTCACCCCTCTTCAATGATGTGTTGAATGGTGTAGCACCGACGATCGACTTCACCGTCAACGGAAATGTATACCGCATGGGTTACTATATCGCCGATGGTATCTACCCAAGGTGGTCGACTTTCGTGAAGACGCTAAGCAACCCGCAAGACCCGAGACGGGTTCTTTTTGCGCAGCTTCAAGAGTCCGCGCTGAAAGACGTCGAAAGAGCCTTTGGAGTTTTTTAATTTTATGAATTTAATTATGTAATTTTTATTTTTTAGGAGTTTAATTATGTAATTTTTTATTTTAGGATTTAATTATGTAATTTTTATTTTTTAAGATTTTAATTATGTAATTTTAATTTTTAATGTATTTTGTAATATTATTCCGGGTATGTTTAATGTATTTTAATTTTGTGGAAATGTTTTTATTTAAATTGAATAATGGAATGGTGGGACCCTTGTGCTCGTCCTTGCGGAAGAGCATGACTGTGGGTGTTGTGCTCTTGCCTAAGAGGAGGCAGAAAAAGTGTTCGTTAGCAAGAGCACGGTTGTGGATGCTCTTATATATTTTTTGGCCGAGTTTTGGTAAGATAGAGTTAAATCTTAAGGGGTGGGTGTGAGAATCACGTGGCAGAGTTCACGGGCCCCTCCTTTTTCTAAGCAAATAGGAAGATGCCATGTGTTATTGTTAATGTACAGTAAATGAACTGTGTTCCTGGACCGTGAATTGATCAATCAAATTCTGCATACAAAACGTGAAATTGGAACTTTCCCTTCTACTTCTTGACTCGTCATTAAATGGAGACAACTGAAATACAGCCGATGCTTCATGTTGTGTTTGATGAAATGTTCTAGATTTGTGTTAAATTCATTTTGGTGTTTACTTCATGCATTTTCTTTTGAATTGTGTGTGTCATTCATACTTTGTTTTATAACAATAAAAGTATGTTTAATTTGTTGGTTGGTGGAGCTCTCCAAAGCCGTGAGTGAAATTTCATATGTAATTGCAATTTACAAGTATATTACCCAATAATACGTATCGGATTCTAATTAGGGATTAAGGAAATAGTAGGGTTTCAACTTTGACAATAGACCTCTTATGTTGTCAAACAAGTTTAGGATTCTTAACACTGTCACTCTCTTAATCACACTCCTAAGATCCAAACGAAAAAGTATTTTTCTACATTTTACATATATTATGAAACGTGATAGAAATCCATGAGGAGGGGCCCATGAGACTTATATACTAGTTTCAGTTTTATCTTGACACCGATGTGGGACAATTATATATTATATTTTTAGTTTCAATTGCCAACACCCTCCCTCAAACCCTTCAAGGTGAACCTTGGAGGGGTTGGACTTTTTCTAATCGATTGGACAATCGGCCCAATTTTTTTTCGATCAGTTGGACCACTTGGCCCAAATTTTCAGCCCAGTTATACTGCTGGGTCAGTCATTTTTTCGGTTTCAGCCCAGATATACTGCTGGGTCAGTCAATTTTAGCCCACAATCGGTGACCCGCTCTGATACCATGATAGAAATCCATGGGTTCCATCCTAAAACCAATTGGTGATAGGAGGAGGGGCCCATGAGACTTATATACTAGTTTCAGTTTTATCTTGACACCGATGTGGGACAATTATATATTATATTTTTAGTTTCAATTGCCAACAAAACGTTACAAATAATATTTTAACATCCGAGTTTTTTGTCATGCTGGACATATAATGGTTCGGAGGTAGGAAGTACCATTTCAAGTGTGTGAAAATACAAAAAAAAAATGTGGCTTAGTAAATGTAGGCTAATTTGGTGAACAAATTTGTACGACTACCCTGCTAGTACGATTTACTACTATTTACTATATGTAATAATATTAGATGTATCATATCATCAAAGATCAATCTTAGTAGGTACATCGGCAAGGGTGAATTATACTTCCTTCGTTCCACATTAATTGTCACACTTACATTTATGCACTCGTTTTGTAAAAATGATAATAAATAGTTAAAGTCGAGAAATGGTAAAATAAGAAAGAGAACAAGGTAGAAACGAGTGCAGAAACATAAGTATGACAATTAATGTGGGACGGAGAGAGTATCAAATACACACTACAAAAAAACTCACGATTTAGTGACGGAATCAGCAAAATTTCTCCTCTACACACAGTTATTGACGGATAAAGTACCGACGAATCCGTCAATAATAAGCTTGTCACTAAAAACTTATAGTAACGGATTTGTCCGTCACCAAAGTTACTAGCCCATTCAATGACGGAAAAGTAGGTGGTTGTCACATATTAGTGACGGACTTATCTGATACTAATTAGTGACTAACGAATTTCAGTCATTTATCCGCCACTAATTCTTGAGTTGTTTTTCGCCGTCACTAATTCCGTCACTAATGAGTGCTTTTTTTTGTAGTGACAATTCATATGTATCTCTTGAATATTTCTCAAAATAGCCTACGTGACAATACATTTCCTTAAGACAAATGGAATTTTTACCTTTAAGATTATTAATTTAAATCAATAAATATGAAACCAATTGTAATATTTCTCAAAATAGCCTACGTGACAATACATATCCTTAAGACAAAGGGAATTTTTACCTTTAATATTATTAATTTAAATCAATAGATATGAAACCAATTGTATATTCTATACATGTTTCTCTTGGATTTTCATTAGAACATATTGTACTACAATACTACTAATTAGTTATAACTCCACATGTAGTACAATCAATTAAAGTTTTCATTATAATTCATTACTCTGCAAATGGTAGTATTTGTCAATTCATTATGTATGCTTCATTAAGTACTCCTCATAAGGTGATTTTTAACTGTGGCAAAACTACTAATTAGTTATAACTCCACATGTAGTACAATCAATTAAAGTTTTCATTATAATTCATTACTCTGCAAATGGTAGTATTTGTCAATTCATTATGTATGCTTCATTAAGTACTCCTCATAAGGTGATTTTTAACTGTGGCAAATAAAGTTGCCACAAAGACAGATAAGGTTCCAAAAATATAATTATGTGATCCAATTCGAAATATTTATACTTATGTATTATATTAAGTAATAACAAACAAATATTTCTTTGTCTCTTTGAAATGAAAATCAATTATTAATGAGTTATCAATTAAGTGCAGTGACGTGGTTGTTCAGAAGTCAGAACTAAGTAATTTAGTTTGAAGGAAATATTTGAGAGGAGAATGAATGGAATTTATGGGAAATGATTTAGGAAATGTTGGTAATGTGAGAAAACTAATGAACACCTTATTTCTCAAACTTCAAGTTATACAAAATTATACAAATCTCCCATATTTATAGGCATCCACTTCCTATTTTAGAATTATCTATTGCATTCTTTAATATTCAAAATATCTAGATTTTTTCTACAAAATCTAGATATTTTGAGATAACTAGTATTACCTCCCGTTGCTATGCACAGGTCATATGACTTTTCAAATAATGAGGATAGAAGATTTTTCAAATAATAAGGTTATATTTTAAGATGAGTGGATTAAAAAAATAGAGAACAAAGAGAGTATAAAAGATGTTTATAGTTAAGAATATGTAAACAATTCAAAACATTACAAATAATAACAAAAAGAGAAATATACTTCTCTCATCCCACTTTAAATAAAGTATTTTTATGACTGGAAAGAGGGAAAAAAGGAGATAATAATGCATATAATTAATAATAGGGGAGTGTTATATTGCTAACTCAATACTTAATTGTTAATTATAATTAAATAATAGCCCTTAGATATTCAAATCAATGGCGTAGATCATCAGCCCCGAAATGTCAATACGATCAATAAAAAACGTCAATAAGGGTATTAAGATCAATTTATAACAAATTAGTTGTAACTAACTTTTGAAAATGATCACATAATTTTCAAACGCATATGACTTTCTCGATTTAAATTATTTTTCCGCACAACATAAATCAAATTAAAGATAATTTCATAAGGATTCTAACGGGATCTCACTTGCATATGTTCCGATGTCAAAATTTGAAAAAAAAATTCAAAAATTTTCAATTTTTTCGTACATCAACAAATGTCAACATAGTATATAAAATATGTCAATATAATACATATAGAATGTCATTCTTAAAGCAATGTGTTGACATTCTCAAAGCATTGTGTTGATATTTTCAAAACACTATATTGACATTTTCATCCAAAACCCTAATTTGGTAGTTTTTTTTATCTATTTCGATTTAATTAATAAAAATGAAAATTACACGTGGCAAATTTTAGACCACTAGATTTCTAAAATTCTACGGTCTTAAATTAGTTGTAGTTAACAACTAGAGAGTGAGTTAACAATTGATCACTCCCCATTAATAATATGTGTTAATTAGAATAAAATATACAAATAGCAAGTATATTTCAACTTAAATTAGTTGAAATTTATGATCATACAAAATAGTCAATTATATCCAAAAAAGATATCAATTACAAAACCTAGACTATTATTAAAAATCTAAATTACACCATAAAATCCAAACTAAAGTCCAAATAATATACCCAAAACTATTACTCCCTTAGTTCGATAGTAGTGGAGTCATTTCCCTTTTTAGTAAAGTGAACACATTTTTTCTCACTTACTATACTCTTCATAACTTTATTCTATCTATCTCTCTACATTTTTCATTTCCTACTTTATTCTACATTTACTCAATTCACTTAAAATAATTTTTTCTTAAATTATCTGCCGAAAAGAAATTACTCCACTACCGCGGAACGGAGAGAGTATTTAAAATCTAAATTACACTGTAAAATCCAAACTAAAGTCCAAATAATATACCCAAACTAAATCCTAAATAATACACTACATAAATTAATATTCTTTAAGGCCATCTCCAACCATTTACACTAAACTCAAACTCATTTTTTCATCGGTGTCACACCAGACAGTAATTCTACCACAACCATTTACACCAAACTCAAACCCAAAAGAATATTTCAATCTTACTCTTACCTACATATTTATTTAAATTACACATAAACCCCACAATAATTTATCAATAATTTTCCACACATAATTAAATAATTTAATACAATTATTCATATTGATATATTTATATATATTTATATCACCAATTATACAAAATAAATAATTAATAATAATGTATTAAGATACAATGAATCTTATAGAAAATGTATTACAAAATAATTAATAATAAATTATAAATAAAATTAATATGTCAAAATTGAAAATTTGAAAACATTTTCAATTTAAAGTAAAATATATCATGTGAGATCATTGAATTAAGTTCATTCACTTCAAGATAACATTTTTTTGGCAATTAAGATGTAAAAACATCTTTAATAAGTTAAATATGCCCATTTAAATTAAGAATAATTAATCTTTAATATCTAACTAAGAGCATCCACAATGGGGCGGACGATAGGGCATCGTCCGCCTACTGTGGGCGACGCGGACAATGCAATGCGTTTTAGTTTTTTTTTTTTTTAATTCAAAAATTTGTTTATATAAATACCTCATCCTCAAATTTCATTTGTAACTTTTCGATTCACTTTTCAACTCTCAAATTACGCTATAAAATGGATTCCGGTGGATACTCAAGTCCTAGTAGCCCGATATTTGGAGATGGCGCACGGTGGCCGGGTACACAACCTGGCGAATATCGGTCGTTCTACGACAACGCGCAGTATGACCCCGACTTCAGTACGGATTCGTATGGTCTCTCTGACATGGAGCCGTCTCCAACTCGCCCTGCCGCCCCTTCCCGTCGCGCCGCCGCCCCCTCCGCCGACGAGCCCTCAGACACCGCCCCCGACAGAAAAAAGCGGACCAAGCGTTGCCTCCTCTGGCAACGAATGAAGAGTACGTCCCCGGCCATACGAACTACCAGCCGGATGAAACCCTCGTCTTGGCGAGGTGTTGGGTGGATATATCGGAGGACCCAATATTCGCGAACAACCAAAAGAAGCTCCCGTACTAGGATCGCATTGCCGAGCGCATACAAGCGCCAAAGGGAGCAGCTCCGCAAGCACTGAGATCAGGTGAAGAAGCAAGTCAACCTGTTCGCGGCGGAGTACGAGAAGTGCTCGAGGATCAGGGAAGCGGCGAGAGCTTGAGTGACGTGCGCGATAGATCGCTGTTATCGTACCAGTCCATGTACGGCGACTTCAAGCATTTCAGTATCTGGGCGCTCTTGAGGGACAAGCAGAAGTTTCAAGGCACGATTCTGCACACCGGTGCGACAAAGAGGACGAAGACCACCGACACTGATGGTTACACGACCAGCGAAAGCGGAACTCGTCCGGTGGACCTCAACCGGACGTGCACGGAGGAAGAGAGTTCCGGCACACCGATGTCCTCCCGGCGGCGTCCCATAGGCGTCAAGGCTACGAAGAACAAGGGGAAGGCAAAAGCGACATCCTCCTCGGCCGCCGCCCCCATCGCCGATCCCGACCCCGACCCCTACGACAATTGCCTACTTGGATTTGGCAACGGCCTCGATGGCGCGGACGTTGTTGGATACTCACAACGCCCTTATGAAGTATATGGATCCGACCAGATCCGAATACCTCCAGGGGTTGATCGATGAATTGCGCCGGAAGTTGGGGCTTTTGTAGAATAGTCAATTTTTTTATTTATAACCAGTGTAACATTTTTTTAATCAATGTATTATTTGTCGTTTCTATTTAATCGTTGTGTTTTTTAATTAGTTTGCATTTATATATTTGAAAACATTTAAATTAATTAACAAAACAATAGTAAAACCTATATGGCACCCCTTAGGGCGCCCCACTGCAGGTGGAAGGGCAGGAGGATAAAATGCTGACGTGGCGGTGCATAAGGCGGGCTTTAGGGCGCCCCTTAGGGCGCCCCACTGTGGATGCCCTAAATATATTTAATTGGATAGCCCAAAAGCCAACTTTTAAGTTCATTTAAAACCTAATGAAAAAATGAGCCGACGTCTTCTTCATCTTATTCTTCTACCCCATTTTTCCGTTTCAGCATATCTCTCATCTCTCTGTCTTCTTCGAACAGCCGCGCCTCTCTATCGCCCTGCTTCGTTGCCCACCTGCACATGCCCCCGCTAGCCTCGGTATGGTGTGCGCCGTCTGCCGGCCTCCCTTCTGAATCACCAAAACTTCTTCTGCACAGCCTCGCCGATCAACCGCCACTCCACCGCTCTGCCTTGCCAATTCCTTCGCCCTGCTTCGCCGCCCACAAGAACCTGACCCGCCGGCCTCGCTCTAGTATGCACCGGCATTTCTAACCGGCGGTGGCATTTCTCTTATTCTTCTTCCTCTTCTTTTTTTTTCTTTTCAACTTTCTCTCTTGTCTCTCATTAGGTTTGGTTTGGTTTGATAGCCAAACTCAATAAATTAAGTGGATCATTTTATCCTCAATAATATCTGGTGAAGTAGTATAAATTTGTAAAAGAAATAAAATATAATTACACAATCGCATTTCCCACCAAAAAGGGTATCAAAATCTTTTTATCCAACTGATCCTTTTAAGTAGTATAGATATAGATATCTATATTCTATAGAATTCTATCTTTAGTTAATTCTAATCAAATATCTAGATATTTTCATAGGCCTAATTTTAGATAATTCTACATAATATCTATCTATTTGTATGATATTTAGATATTTTTATTATATAATCAAGTTTATTTATTAATATTCCAAAATCATTGACATATTTTTGTTTGGATTTAATAAAGCACGAGTGTTTTATTGAATATATACTCAGCCTAGTTCTATACTATAAAGTATAAACAATATTTTCTAGAGAAGTTGATACATGACTTTTAATAATATTTATATATAAAAACATTTAGCTCGTATACACAAGATTTTATAATCTAGTATTTGACCCATTTATTACCTAACATTTACCGTTGTATCCCATTAAAAAAAAGAGTGAACTATAAAAATGGTCCCTACACTATGAGTTTATCTCGTCCATAACACCTGGACTTTAAAAATATCGTCAGACATTCCTAGACTAAGATTAGTGAAATAATCCTAAGTTAAATTATCTTTATACAAATTATCTTCATAAATTTGATTAATAATCTATTCTACACGAATATTTGTTTTATTTTTTATGTTGGTCGATTGGATTCCAAATTAATAGAATAAAATAGATAAAGATAATATTATCCTTTTAATTAACTTTCATAATAGGGTTAGTTTTAAAATTAAGAAATAGCTTCCATCTCCATTTACGCAGCCTCCTTCTCCGTTACTCCATTCTCTCAACTCTCAAGTCTCCATTACTCATTCCATCACTCCACTTCAAGTGATTTTAATCCTACTCTCTCCAAGTTTAGTTCATGAAGCATGTCTCCTTCTCAAGTTTTTATAAATATGAGAATCACGATGAAATTTGGGAAGAATATATCAAAATTAGGGCTCCACAATCACGAGCAATTGACCACGACTCCAGCGATTAGCAATTGAGCGCAAGACCTAGTTCATACAACAGAATTGCCCCAAGGCACAGTGTGATTTATGACGGAATTGATCAGGGAACGTGATTTAAGAAAAAAATTAATCAAAATTACCGACGTAGGATGACGGAATTGAGAATTGCGATTGCTTTTGTTGAAGATTCATTCACTTTTTTGCCAATCTGCACATTTTTTGTCGTGGAGTTGAGAACTGCTTTTCGTGAATGATGGAACGGTTGTAGAGAAATAAAAAGAAACGATATTTGTGTAAAAAAATAAAAAAGTTTAATATGAGGGTACTTGTGTAAAAACATAGATTTGTCATCTTTTAAAATTGATGTAGATAAATAATCAGACCATGAAGATCAGATAGTTTTGTCTGTAATATGAGAGTTTATTATATCGGGTCTGTCCTTAATCATAGGCTTTAGACATAAATAATATATGCTACCAAATGATCAATAATGTAGGTAAAATAATCTAATCTGCCGTTATCATAGCTACCAAACAATGCCTAAGGGTTTATCTCGAAATTGGTCCTGTTACCATTTTTTGATACGAAATACCCTTTTGAGGGTTTGGGCAATTTGGTCTTTTTACACTTTTAATATTTTAAATCTGACATTATTTCAGTGATGTACTAAATCTGATATTATTTCAAAATTATTATTCTTCTTCCCTTTTGTCATCCTTCATTGTGTTTCTTTATTTCAATATTAGATTTAATATTATAAAAATAAATTTTAAATTTAGATTTTTAAATATCAATAAATTTTTATTAATTATTATAATTATTAAATAACAAAATTAATAATTTTAATCAATATTTCATAGTGTCTAATATTTAATCAATAAGGTATGCCGACGACAACTTAGTTTTAATCTATATTTAATAGTTTTAATCATAAATAGATCATATAACACGATTATTCTGAAATAAATATGCATAATGTAAGACTAATATAATTTTTGTTTATTTGTTTGAAAACAATCAAAATTAACTAGAAAATTTAAACAAAATACTCCTATATAAAATTTTTAGTAGTATCAAATTTTTAGTCAACTTCATAATATATAATCACACGCAATTATAACAACCGAACAAAGGCTAAGTAGAGTAGATCTCATTTTTCCATCATGATTAATATTATTTTCTGTACTTCTTCGATTCAACTGAATATTATATTAAATAACAAAAATTAATAGTTTTAATCAATATTTATAGTGTCCATGAATTTTTTTTGATATTTAAAAATATAAATTTAAAATTTAATCTTATAAAATTAAATCTAATATTGAAATAAAGAAACAAAGTGAAGGATGACAAAAAGAAAGAAGAATGATAGTAGTAATTTTGTAATAATATCAGATTTAATACATCACTGAAATAATATCAGATTTAAAATGCTAAAAGTGTAAAAAAGACCAAATTGCTCAAACCCTTAAAAGGGTATTTTCGTATAAAAAATGGCAAAAAGACCAATTTTGAGATAAACCCTTAGTCCAAGTACCATTTTTATAGTCCCCTAAAAAAATAGTAGATTATGTTTATAATGGAGTAATGATGTATGCTTGCATTTGTGATTTCTTTGTAATACATTTATAGTGTAACATAGGTAAGATACATTTCTACTTTGGATCTTTACATTATCTCATGTGACGAATTTGACCTTGATTCCGTTGATAAAAAGTAAATAATAATTTACTCCATCCGTCTCAGTTTAAGAGTCACATTTTACCATTTAAGTCCGTCCCTGTTTAAGAGTCAAATTTAGAATCTACCATATTTGGACATAAAATTTAACCTCATTATTAATCAAATTTACACTCAAATGTCATTACTTTCATAAAAATAAAACAAAACAAAATTCTAAACATACAAAAAAGTCAAAAGGGTCCTACTTTCCACTACCTCACTTCAATTATTACACACTCCAACAACCACTACCTCACTTCTTTCATTTATTACACACTCCACAAATTTCTTAAAACCTGTGTCATAACTAAATCTTACTCTTAAACTAGGACGGAGGGAGTATTTTGTAATATTAGAGCATCCACAGTGATGCGGATGTCCTGGCGGGCATCCCAAAAACACCTCCTGCCACGTCATAAGGACTTCTCACTGCACTGACACGTCATAAGGACTTCCCACTGCACAGTGGCGGACATCCCCAAGGACATCCCGACGGACTTCCCACAATAATAAAAATTCACAAATTCAACAAATTAAACAATTTACGGAATTAAAATTTCACCACGATTACGGAATAAAATTTTCATTAAATAAAAAAAATAAAGGTACATTTCAACAAAAAAAACTAAAAAAAAGTACACTTCAATAAATACAAATTCCATCAACGACGACCCATCCGTTGCCATACTTCTTCAATTATATCGTTCCGGAGTCGAATATGAGCTTGTCTTTGGCGCATGTCGGCAAATGCACGGACTCGCTCGACCACGTCATGGGGTATCCCCATACGTACATTGCCGGTGGCCACGTCGTGGCTTGGACCCGCAACATTAGCATCATCATTGGCCCAATCCGTCAGTGCTGGTCCTTCATCTTCGACAATCATGTTATGCATGATAATACATGCGTACATCATATCGGCGATGCTGTCAGCATACCACAGCCGTGATGGACGCTTCACTGCCGCCCATCGAGCCTGGAGCACACCAAATGCCCGCTCCACATCCTTGTGCGCTGCCTCCTGATGACCCGCAAAATATACCTTCTTTTCTTCTGTTGGGCATCTCATCGTCTTCACTAAGACGGGCCACATAGGGTATATCCCATCTGCCAAATAATAGCTCATGTTGTGCTGGTTGTCGTTGGCGACGAAATTGAAGGTCAGACCGACGCCCATGCACTGGTCGTTGAAAAGGGCGACGACTAGAGGACATTGATGTCGTTGTTCGACCCAGCTACTCCAAAATAGGCATGTCAAATCCACAGCCGGTAGTCAGCTACCGCTTCAAGGATCATCATGGGATTCTTGCCCTTGAAACCCCTACTGTACACCCCTTTCCAGGCAGCGGGGCAGTTCTTCCACTCCCAATGCATACAATCTATGCTGCCTAGCATCCCCGAAAACCCGTGCTGAGTCCCGTGCATATCCAGCAGAGCCTGGCAATCTTCGGGGGTAGGCTTCCGAAGATACCTATCCCCGAATATCTCCCTAACGCCCTGACAAAAATACTTTAGGCAATCGCGGGCAGTCGTCTCGGCGATGTGGAGGTACTCATCGAACATGTCAGTCGCGCCTCCGTATGGCAGCTGCCTGATTGCGGCAGTGCACTTCTGAATCGGAGTGTGGCCGGGTTTACCAGCTGCATCCTCCCGCACACTGAAATACTCGTATCGATGCTCTAAAGCGCCCACGATATGCAGAAAGAGCGGACGATGCATCCTAAAACATCGCCGGAACATGTTCCCCCCAAATCGTGGCTCCGGAGCGAAGTAATCCTCGTACAACCGATGGTGTGCAGCGAGGTGGTCCCGGGGTACTACAGATCGACGATGGATGGGTCGAGGTACCGCCGGCGCCAAGGCCGCCTGTATCTCCCTCTCTGCTGCCTCCCGCACACGTGCATGAATTCGCCTCATTATGTCATCATACCCCCCACCACTACCACCCGCACCAAAGCCACTACCACTACCACTACCAATCATTCTGGATATATAAAAGAAACGTAGAGAGAGAGATACTCGTTAATACAAGTGGTGCGAATGAAATGAAGTTCAACGAGCCGTATTTATAGAATTTTAAAAAATATACATAAAATAATCGGGACGCCCGCGCGGACGTCCCGGGAACGCCGTGGAACTCCGATGTCCGCAGCGGACGTCCGTATCCGCATCACTGCTGCGCAATGGCGTACGTCCCGCACAGAACTCCGGCACGCCTGCCGGACATCTGCCGGGACGGGCGCCATTGTGGATGAGTATTAACACATAGTACTTTGTAAGTTACTGGTAGTATTCAGTACCTTTGTGTATGTTATACAGACTTGAGCGAATTTCTAAATCTCCCCTGCCTCAATTAAAAAAATAACAATAACAAAAATAATTATTATTTTCTGTAAACAATAACTGTATACTACAAATTTTCAACCGTTCATTTTTTTACCCCTTCGTATTCTTAGACATAATACAGATACAATAAAACAAAAAATACACACATAATTTGTTAATGCTTACATCAATTGTTTGACTTGGCTGCCAAATACTCAACGGAAATGATTCGAACATCAATCTATTATTTATAGATGAAACGTCTTAATTTATCCATTTTTTCAATAAATACACCATATTGTTAATGTATATTGATGTGTTAAATGAAAATTTATTTCTGAGTGTGTTTTTCTGTGGGATAGTTTTCGTATGTTATAGACTATTATTATTATTATTATCCAAACAAAAATAAAGATGCTAGAAATTCGTAATTTCCATCTCTTATAAAATTAAAGACATCATTCGCTGCAATAAACTTATCTTATAAAAACACAAAATTATAGACGCAATTGAAACTTTTTAAAAAATACTAGTACTAATCAAAATTGAGAGCATAGAAGAAAATGTCATTATATTGAGGACATTGTTAGAAGATACACGAAGATACCCGAAGATTACACGGAATCAAGGAATTAATGCGGGAATATATTATGCCACAAATATATCCTAGCCATTATTGTAAATTAGGTTTTCCTTATTTGTAGAGTTTCTAGTCTATTTAACTATGTATTCTCTATGTCAATCATACAATGAAATATACACCAAATTCCCCTACCACACGGTTGAACATGGCATCAGAGCCAAAACGATCGTGGCTCAGAAAAGTATCATCATAGCCAATACCTTTTCTCGACCCTTTTCCGGCCAAAATCACGAACAGAACCTACATCAAAATGTCAGACACCACCGACGATACAAAGGATACGAAGGAGGTAGAAACAAGCCTCAGGAACAGCAAAAGCATCACAATACCGTTCAAACTGGATGGTAGAAACTACCCACTCTGGGCTCGGCTAATCAAAGTGAAGATTGGAGGCAGGGGTGCCTACGGACACATAAAAAATGATCCCCCAGAACCGGGGAGCAAAGGATACGACGAATGGGAAGAGAACGATCTCGTGGTATTCTCATGGATCGTCGACAATATTGAGAACGACATCATCGCGGATTTCGCCCATCACCAGACCTCGAAGGCCCTGTGGGACAATCTCGCTGTGACATTCGAAAGCAAGGCCGATCGATACCTCATTTACGACCTGGAGGAAAAGGCAATCAATATCAAACAAGGCAATATGGATCTCGAAACCTACTACAGAAAGATTAACGGTTTGTGGATCAATATAGACAGGAGTCAGAAACAACCGATCAACTGCTGTGATAAAGGGATCGATCAGTTCCGGAATTACTCCAATTCCAAACGGCTCATAAAATTCTTAACGGGATTGAACCAGGAATATGACTCAATCCGGAGAGAGATTCTGAAGGAAGAGCCGGTGCCATCAGTGGAGGCGGCGTATGGGTGGGTAAAGACGGAGGCGGCTCGACGTCGTATCATGCCACCGGCGTCGTCCTCACCCACCGACGAAGCCAACGGTGGAACCGAATCATCATTTGGCGGAGGAATCGGGCAAGGATTTGTCGTGCAGAACCAACGGCCACCACAGAGAAACCACGCACCACCGCCGCGCCCCGTAGCCACCAACCGGCCGGGAAACAGAGTCGATACATCAAAGTTATGGTGCTCTCATTGCGGCCAACAGAAACACACTTGGGAGAACTGTTTCAAGCGGGTTGGTTACCCGGATTGGTGGGAGGAAAGACAGAAATCGAGAAATCCCCGCTCAAGCCCAGGCGAAAATTGCAATCGGTGTGAACGAAGAAGGAGCTCAGAGGAGGTTGGAGGCTGGAAATAATGAGGATTCAACCCAACATGGACCAGGGATGCGACAGGAGCCTCCGTCGGCCGGCGGCAACGTGAGGGGCACCGGCAACCTGGCGGAGTGGACCGAAACGGGGGGCGGCGCATCAGGAGGAGGTAAAGGGTTTGGATATAATCCAAACCCTAACTTTTTTTCCACAGATTTATGTTTTCCCCCCCATGAAGTTTAGAAAATATGATAATAGACCCCATGAGTCCCCAAATTTCTAAAAATTTAGAAAAGTACCCCCAGCCATGAAGAAATTCGAAAACTGCCCCAATTTTATATCCAAAAACCCATTTACACCCCTACGAGACTTTTCCGCTGCGTTTCATGTTTATACTGATAATAAATCAAAGGGTTGGATATTTGATTGTGGGGCGACCGACACGATGACTCCGGATAGAAACGATTTTGTTACTTTTAGTGAAGATACTGATAGATCGTATATTCGAACTGCAAATGGGAAATTAATTACTGTTGTGGGTTCGGGTACAATTGAAATATCACCTACACTCCAACTTAAGAACTGTCTTTATGTCCCTACACTGTCTCAGAGATTAATGTCTATAAGCCATGTGACGAAGGAGTTGAATTGCACACTCCTAATGCATCCTGATTTTTGTATTCTGCAGGATATCCAGACGAGGAGGATTCTTGGGCGTGGCACTGAGAAGCAAGGGCTCTATTACGTGGATGAAATAGCTCAAACTGGAAGTGCGATGTTGGCTCACGGATCCACAAAACAGGAAACTTGGCTCTGGCACCGAAGACTAGGACACCCATCTCCTGGTTACTTTAAACTGCTTTACCCGAACCTTTCTATTACTTCTGATTTTGCTTGTGAAACTTGTGTTTTGGCCAAGAGCCACAGACAGACTTTTAAACCTACAAACACTCGTATGCAATCTATGTTTTCTCTAGTACATTCTGATGTGTGGGGCCCTGCGCCTTTTGTTGGTGGTAATGGTTTTAGATACTTTGTGATTTTTGTGGATGACTGTACTAGGATGACGTGGATTTATTTTTTGAAACACAAGTCAGATGTCTTTGCTAGATTTGTCTCTTTCTTTAAACTAATCCAGACACAATTCCATACCACTGTACAAACCCTTAGATCAGATAATGGGAGGGAATTTGTTAACACTGATATGGCCCAATTTTGCAATGATAAGCGGATAGTTCACCAGACTTCTTGTGCCTATACACCTGAACAAAATGGGGTAGCGGAAAGGAAGAATAGGGTAATCCTAGAGATGACTCGAGCCCTTATGATTGAATCCAAAGTTCCCAAACATTTCTGGCCCGAAGCCGTCGCTACATCCATATATCTCATCAACCGTCTCCCATCCAAAACTCTGAATATGAAAACTCCTCTTGATATCTTATCCAAACAAGCCCAAATTCCAGAATACCTCGGCCTTTCCCCAAAAATCTTCGGTTGCACCGTTTACACCCACGTCCCTAAACATGAAAGAACAAAATTTTCTCCGTGTGCAATAAAGTGTGTCTTTGTGGGATATGGAGTGAACCAAAAGGGGTACAGATGCTATGATCCCAACACCCGAAAAATCACTACCGCTATGAATTGTAATTTTTTGGAAACAGAATTCTTCTACCACACCCACCTTAGTAGTCAGGGGGAGAGTGATCCAGATAGAACTACAGACTATCTAAGTTGGGTTGTGCCAGTTCCAAGTTTTCCGGTTGAGGAACCAACAGATCCAGTTATCACTTCTGCCGAGCAAGTCTCACCACAAGAGTCGTCTCAACCCCCCAGCGATCCTTCTCCGACGGTATCCGAGGTAATATCTGACCCAAGTATAGTTGAGAACCCAGTTACCTCTGACTCTGCTGAAACAGAAACTTAAGACAACACAGTTGATGGAGACACATGAAGATATGTGCTCCCGCATCGAAGTACCAGGGGAATACCACCAAAACGATACTCCCCAGAGAAGATCGGGAGAAAGAGCCGATATGCTATAGCAAACTTCGTCCAAGGGAATCTGACCAAAATGGCTCGAGCTTTTGAGGCAGCACTGTATGAAGAAGAAGAAATTCCACAGACGGCCGAAGAAGCAATGGAGCATGATCGATGGAAGGAAGCAATGATAGTTGAGATGAAGGCGTTGATGAAGAACAATACTTGGGTACGGAGCGAGCTACCCAAAGGAGTAAGGACAGTTGGATGCCGATGGGTATTCACGATAAAGAGGAAACCGGATGGCACAATAGACAGGTATAAAGCTCGTCTCGTAGCCAAGGGGTACACCCAAACTTACGGTGTGGATTATGATGAGACCTTCTCACCGGTGGCAAAGATCAACACTGTCAGAGTACTGTTCTCGGTTGCTGCAAATAAGGAATGGCCACTTCATCAGTTTGATGTGACCAATGCATTTCTACACGGAGAGTTACCAAAACCAGTGTACATGGAGCCTCCACCAGGATTTTCTGGAGATTTTCTGGATGGGGAAGTATGCCAGCTAAAGAAGACATTGTATGGGCTGAAGCAATCTCCAAGAGCATGGCTTGGAAGATTTACGGAAGTTATGAAGAAATACGGCTATGAGCAGAGCAACTCAGACCATACGCTGTTCATCAAGAAAAAGGACGGCAAAATCACCTGCTTAATTATATATGTGGACGATATGATTATTACTGGAGATGATGAGGAAGAGATAGCCGAGCTAAGGAAGAATCTATTCCGTGAGTTTGAGATGAAAGATCTTGGCCTTCTCAAATATTTCTTGGGGATTGAAGTGCTAAGGTCAAAGAAGGGGATCTTCATAAATCAGAAGAAGTATATGCTTGATCTTTTGACAGAAGTTGGGATGCTCGACTGCAAACCCGTGGACACCCCGATGGTGCAAAATCACGGACTACAGATAAGAGAAGGGGCAAAACTGACCGACAGGGGGAGATACCAAAGATTAGTGGGTAAGCTTATTTATTTGTCCCACACTAGACCGGATATTGCTTATGCAGTAGGAGTAGTGAGTCAATTCATGCATTCACCACAAGAAGAACATTGGTAAGCAGTCTTGAGAATTGTTCGATACTTGAAGGGAACTACATATCATGGACTGATATTCGAGAAACACGAACACATGGAGATACATGGCTTCACTGATGCGGATTGGGCAGGAAACCCAAATGACAGAAAGTCTACTGCGGGATATTTTACCTTTGTAGGGGGAAATCTAGTAACATGGAGAAGTAAGAAGCAGAAAGTGGTAGCTTTATCCAGCGCGGAGGCAGAATTCAGAGGGATCAAGAGTGGATTGACAGAGATACTGTGGCTACGGAAACTGATGACGGAATTGGATCTTCGGCCGACTCTCCTGTGTAAATTGTTTTGTGACAATAAGGCGGCCATAAGTATTTCTGAAAATCCGGTACAACATGATAGAACCAAACATGTGGAGGTGGATAGACACTTTATCAAGGAAAATATTGAAGCTAAGATGGTAGAGATGCCGTATGTCAAGTCTGAAGATCAACTGGCAGATATCTTGACAAAGGCAGTGAACTCGAAGTCGTTTAGAGAAGTACTTGGCAAGCTAAGTATTGGAAACCCCACTACCTAGCTTGAGGGGGAGGGTTAGAAGATACACAAAGATACCCGAAGATTACACGGAATCAAGGAATTAATGCGGGAATATATTATGCCACAAATATATCCTAGCCATTATTGTAAATTAGGTTTTCCTTATTTGTAGAGTTTCTAGCCTATTTAACTATGTATTCTCTATGTCAATCATACAATGAAATATACATCAAATTCCCCTACCACACGGTTGAACAGACATAACTGTCTCACTACACCTTAATTTTTTTAGGTACACTTTTATTTGCAATTAGCTGAGTCACCTAAATGGAATACACTTTCTAAGTAGGTGATAGTACTATATATTTTGAAACATAAACTAACATTCTTAATAGACTAAAAGATGTATTTTTGTTTTATTTGTAGTGATAGCTTAATTCTCTGTAAATTTTCGGTTACCAATTATGTATAGCAATTTAATGATGAATTCCACTAGCTACACAATTAAGACTGATAGTCGATACCATCTTTCAGAATTTAAATTGTCGAATTATGATTTATCAAACTAATTCATACTAGTAATATTTTTGTACCATGTATGTAGATTGAGAAAAAATGTTAGGAGCATGGAAGTTGAATTGGCAAATAATTTAATGTCACGTAATTAAATAAGGTTATTAGAGTAGTAACCCATGAGAATTATGATGAATTATAAAAGTTGGGGGCCAAACTATATTGACGCTCCATCGAAATATTATAGCTAGATTATGCTACGTACTTATTATTATAGTCTATAGGTTGAATCAAATGAAGATATATTTTTTCATAGATAACCATAGTGGAGTACACGTTTTAATTTATAATTACTTATTTTTATAAATAAATTCAAATTTTCAATGTATATACCATACGTAAAATATCAAAAAGGCTGAATACAAATTATTGGATTCGAATATGAATGGCCTAGATTTAACTAAAAAACTTACTAGCATAAAGGTATATAGTTGTACAACGAAAAGAAATTATAGGTAATTAATCATGGAATCATGGGATTCCTTAATATCAAAGTAAAATTTATGGATATAAGATTCCATTATTATTTTGATGATAATAACACAATGCAGATTGACTTGGTTCAGATATAAGATTTCATTCATTTTTTTTATCATATCATGCATGTATGTATATACTTACTATATTAATTACCAAAATAAAATTTATGGATTGGAACTTGAGAATTGAGATACATTCTCCTTCAGCCATGTAAAAATAGTCACTTTTGTCATTTTCATTCATTCATCAAATTTAATGACTTCATACTTTCAGCAATTATCTCACAATACTACTTCAATTATTTTTTCTTCACTCCAACAATTTTTTTTAAAAAAAACTGTATCACTTCCAAAATTGATTATTTTTAGGAATCAAATTTATTATCTGACGTAAAACAGTGGCAGCAAATGAAAAATGGCCATCTTTTTGCGAAAATATTTTTATTTATATTTTTTTTTGTTGATACTTAACTGTCAGTTGGTGCCAACTTTTCCCTAAATAAAATCTAATTAGCACCTTTTTCTATCAATTTCTCATGCGACTAACACCCCTACTAATTATGACTATTATCACACTGCAATGTAATAATTATATAACATTATGACATTTATTCAATTTTACTATAGATATTACCAGTAGCTTTCAACGTGCCGACATTAATATAGTTTGAAAGTGAATACAGAGTCCCACATTGTTATCATTATCCATTATGGATTTTATGGGTTATGCGTTGTTAAATTATCACAAATTAGCTAATGAGCCGAATATATTTGGGTGGGGATTGGGTATTTTAAGCTTTAAAATAGTTTGAATCTTTTTATATATAAATGCCAGTAAAAAATGCTATATATGTCTTGTTTTTATATATTGCCACTTTATAAAAGTCTGAATTTCAATACTTATTGATCCCTTTTTCTTTTAGGATACAAAAATATTTTGTAGATCTACAAAATATTTGTTTGAATAAAAAAGGAAGATCTCAAAATAGGCCGGGTTACATTTTAATCGACTTGATCTTGTCCCACATTATTTCTTTTATTTTTTAAAGTAATGCAATTTTACTAGTATATTGTTAGTACTCTAACGAATATTTTCCTTCAAATAAATTCAAATATAATGGTTAAACGACGCAAAACTTGGACCATTAAGCATGAAATAATTATGGACAAATATAAAACGTACTTCCATTCATGTCATACTGTCTGATTATTTTTATTTGATTCCTTTTTCATGCAATACTTACCATTAGTTTATAAACTAAAACTAAATAGGAATAAGTACTCAAATAAATGGACGTGAACAATTATTTCGAGAGTAGAATATATATGATAAAACTAGAATTGCTAATAGAATAAATTTGTATGGTCCCCTTGAGGGTTGAGTGAGTATTTTTAGTGCAAATATCTCAAATTGGAATCTCATTTACCATTTATCAGATTGAGTTATTATATTCATTGTTGACATAATATTATCTTTTATGTGTGATTTGCAAAAATTTTAATGAGTAGAGTTTATATGGTACACATTTGCTAAAATATTTTGTATTTATGATATTTGTAGTTGGGGTGTTTAACGGCCCAAATTGAAAGTGAAGAATGCAGCCCAAATTGGCGAAATTGTGGGGCCATCCCATCCCCCGTCAACATGAAAACGGGGTTGCTATAATATGGTTTATCTGATATCTCCAATGAAAGAAATGCAACACCATAAATACAAAATATCTAATTATTGGGTTATGTATCAATTTCGATTTGATAGCTCTATGTGTGATTTGTATTCGTGATATGATGTTGGTTATTATTCATGTTTTTTTTGTGTAAACAATAACATTGATGTACTTACTACATCTATCTTTTTTATTTATATTTAATTCTCTGACCATCACCATTGTACTCCCCTTTGTCCCAACGTAATTAGGGTATTTCTTTTGAACACGAAATTTAAGAATTTAATGTGTTAAAAGTTAAAATTAATCGTATAAAATAAGAGAGATGACGAGAGTGTAAAGTATGAGAGTGAACAATGTTTTTGCAAAAAAAATGGAAATGACTCACTACCTTGGGACAATCCAAAAATGAATACGACCCAACTACATTGAGATGGAGGGAGTATATTTTTTATGTATATTGCCGCAAGAAATTCATGGATATTTCGGTCTATAATACCTTTATTAGTTAAATTACTATCAGATCGAGGTGGAGATTTTTTTTTGCTTGAGAGTAAGAAGGCAGTGTTTGAAAACATCTAATTCGATTTAATTTTATTTATAAATTTATATTATGTATTTAAGTTTAATTTTTTGATAAAATTAGTACTCCAGATAATATGAAAAAATATCGTTTAGACATGTAAGTGTATTTTACTGCCTTATACTGCATATTGATACTGGTTATAATAAGTGACGGATCCATGGTTTTTTATTCAGAGGTGCGACATTTACTTTTGATATAAAGAAAATTTCTTCGATCATTTTTATTTCATTTTATTAGTTGTGAATATAAGTAAAAAACTATTTTTGGGAATACACTTGTATCCCTTTTATTACGTGGATCCGCAAGTGGCTATAATTAAAGGAATGGGATCCTCTGCTGTGCACAAGTGCACAGCAGCCCATGCTGTTACATACAAACAAATAAAATAATCAAATTAATTAAATTAAATTAATTAAATAAATATATATTATTTTATTACATTGTGAGGAACAGCATGGGCTGCTGTGCACTTGTGCACAGCAGAGGATCCCATTCCATAATTAAAAGAACAAAATGCATGGATCCGCGGGTGGCTATAATTAAAAAAACAAAATGATGATTTCTTATGCATGGTTGTTCAATTTAATAGTAGATAAAATATTTGTTACGCTACTCATACATTACGTTTTTTATTAAATGAAGACACCAACCATAGGAAATATCATATTGTTCTCGTCATCATTTCATTCATACGTTTATCCCATTCAAACCTAATTCTACTCATATATTTTACTCCAATTACTTAAAATCTGACAAGTGATACTATAAAAAAGATTTAAAAACAGTAATATAGATTCGATTACTTCTTTAATTTAAATATACATAACAAGTTAAAATAGTTGTTGGCTGTTACATCAATTATAAGAAGTAGATCTATCTATAATAATTTTATTTTAGAAAAATTGTGAAATAAATCATGAATGATAATCAAAATTTAGTATGTTTTGAGTTTTTCAAATGCAGAAGAAAAAAAACGAAAGAATTATCTCATACTTTTCTTTTCTGACAAATTACGCGTTGATGTGGCAAGCAGTTTAAAATGCGTGGACAAAACATCGTTGCAAACTTAATTAGACACTGTCATTTTGACCATGGTCGTTTATTTATGTGTTTTACACCAATTGACACATCATGCATAAGTCACTGGAAAATGGAATAATGTGATAATTATCAAAATTTAATCTTCTGTGATACTATATTTATCAAATTTTTTAAAAATACTAGTATAAGATATACCAAAATTTGATTATCTCTCATGACTTTTGGATAATTTACATTTTTATTTATTTGCCAAAAGTCCCCCAAGACGTTTTAAGAAAAATAAAAAGTTCACAAAGGCTGTTGACGGGACGGGTCGACTTGCAATTTGGGTTTGGTAAAAGCCCAATGGCTAATCCTTCTTTCTCTCTCTCTTTTTTTTAATAAAAGAACCTTTTTTTATTTTGAATATCATTTTTTAAGACCCATATTAGCATATATATTTGAAAGGCGTAGTATTCTCCACTAAAATGAAATTGAATTATTGAAAGATAGGACCAACAGTGTTTTTTATACTATATGTCAGTTAAATTTTGTTATTAGGCTTTGCCTTCGTTAATTACCAAAAAAATAAAATAAAAAATAAAATATATTTTAAAAAGATAGAAAATGAAAGATGATTTATAGATATATGTATTTTATTGGTATGCTCGTCCATACTAATTTAGGAGGCATTTGATTTTTATTATGAAATGAGTATAAAATTATTTTTATTATGAAATGAGTATAAAATTATTTTGTCAGAAGATACAGGACAAAACTATAATATTAACTCTCAAAATGATTAATAGAGCTTAGAGCATCTCCAACGGTGCTTTATGGGACGGACGGCCTCCATGCCGACTGCGCGACATAGCCACGTCCGCTGTTGCGTTCTTGCCAACGGCACGGTGCTGCTCGATACATCATGCACGTCCGTGCCGCTGAGCAGGGCGACATGGCAGCACACCATTGGCCAACGGCTAAGCCGTTGGCATTTTCCTTTTTTTAAAAAAAATCAAATTTTAATTTATAAATCATTTTTAAATAAAAAAAATATTTTTTCCCACTTCCCAATAAATTATATCCGTTTTCTCACCACTTTTACCCCCATTTCTACACAAAAAATTTCCCACCACATTATACAATTCTCATCTAAATTGTCTCATCAGTTCTCAATCTTTCACTTCACTCTTGCAAAAAAAAAATGTCCGGCTCCGGCGATTACCCCTCCGACTCCCGTGGTTGGAACCACGAATGGTTCCCTAGTCCGGAAACGGAATTCTCGCCCCCTCCTCTAACCCAAGGTTCTCGAATTCCAGGTGGCTACCGTCCTTACCCGGTGGACAAGCAAGATGCCCCCGATGGGCTATACGGGTGGGCACCCGAACAAGGATCGGGAGGGAGAGAGCGGCGACTCCCAAACTCCTCATATTCCTACTCCTCGTAGTACTCGTGTTCAGGGTCGTGGCGGTGACCCTCATGTCTGTTAGGTTTGGTATACTGAAAAGCATGTTTCGAGCACGAATAGAATCTTGCTTGTATATGAAAAACTCTACGATCCACTTTTAATACGATTCAGTTATATTCGAGCAGTTTAGCACGAATAGAATCACTATTATTATTAGATTGTGTTTGCTTGTGCATTTATAAGATGTTTTATAAAAATTTAAATGCATAATAAGTAAACAAAGTCTAAGCCTTTTGCTTAGTAGACCGATTGTGAGCGACGTCCACTTTAAGGTAGCACGGTCGGTTCTATGCAATGCTTTGCAAAAGAGAAAGAAGATTTTCACGACCTAGATAGGCTTTGGCTATCATCGCGAAAGGTTGCAATGTCAGTCCGATTATTTCCAAGTCTTACTGAAATAAGATGACATTGGTGTGGTATAGCACTGAACGGATCTAACAGCGAGACATGTCTTCATGCTATCTACTGGTAGACTAGGTCTTAATAAACAACTATTTCTTGATCAACATACGTTAGCATTGAGCATACGTTATTGATTATGCATTACTTTGACTTATCAAATGTGCGAGTTCTTCGTAACCCAATAATCTTGATATATTGGGTAGTGGTAATTAATATCTAGCGATGCTAGGATTGCTAATATGTTGAATCGCGCACCTGGTGAGTCTAGTTTGATAATGTCCTCAAGAGGAGCTCGGACAAGGTTTTATTATTCGGAAACTGACCAGTTGGAATTTAATTATTCCATGAATAATAAATAAGTGTTTCTTTCTAAGTCCACTCTTGGAATTAAAAAGATGTTAGTTAATTAAGTCTATAGCATACACTAATTAATTAATAACATTTCTATCTTAAGTACGGGAAATAATCATTTAAACGAGGAAGTCCGGATTACTTATCATTTCAGATTTGGATGGGTAGTGCAATATTACCTCTGTAGTGGCTGCTCGTAATATTTCAATATAAACTTGTATTAAATCGTGGGTTCAATTTAATTAGTAAAAAGCTAATTGGGGAAGCCATATCTAAAACCTTCCATAGATCCCTGACTGGGCTCAATATGTAACTTAATATAAACAGGATAATAAAAGAGACAAAATTATTCATTAATTTCTCTACATAAATTTCGTCCCTCTCTCTCTACAGAAGAAGATGATTTTTTTTAATTCTCCTCCGTAGGTTTTTCAGCTCTCCTCTGTGAGGGATTTCTGTCTTCTTTATTCGAGTCCTAGTATTTTGATAAGATCAGCCCATCCTGATATCGAGATACAGTTCGGGAACCAGTCAGAAGATCCGTGGTCTAGTATTGAAGATCATCGTGGAGAAGGCGCAAGCAATCGACGATTCTTTGAAGAATCAAATCGGTAACTCTAAACCGTAGTATTCATGTTTAGGATTTACTTTCTTTAAGCATGAATTATTTACGTTCTAGCATGCAATTATATGTTTAACATGTGAATTGATTAATCGCATAATCGGTCAAATAAATCCTTATCTGATTTATTTGTTATGTACAAGTCTTCCACTGTGCAAGAGGCACCAAACCCCAACAACGTCCGCACCCCGTACACTCCGAGAGAGATGGATATGTTATTCAAAGCCTATTTGGAAATCTCCGAAGATCCGAAGATTGGCACGAACCAAACCGGGGATAGGTTTTGGTTCCGCGTCTCGCCGGTACAATGCCATCCGACCTGAGAGAACCATCGAGTGCAAGGAGAGTATGGTTCGCAATGCCATCTTCAAAGCCAACGAAGAAATCCAAAAGTTCCAGGGGATTTACCTCCAGGAACAGGATTCGACGGGGAACGACAAGAGCGAGCTCGACATCATCAGTGCCGCCATGACGACCTACCAATCTTCTTATTACAAATCATTCAAGTACCTCACCGCTTGACAGGAGGTGCGTATGCATGCATATGCATCCGAAGTATTGGGGGGAGGGCTTATCATCCTCCTCCAGCTCCTCCAACAAACGGTCGAGGTCGTTATCCGACGCTGGCTCGGAAGAGGTGGCTAGCTAGCTTGCCGCAACTAACTTAGGTAGCCCCGACGCCGGCCCGAGTAGTTCCCAACGCCGACTGTAAGGAAGGAAACAGGCGACGGCCAACCGCCGTCGCGCCGCTGTCGCTCTCGCTCCTGCTCCCTTTGTGCCACTTCAATCACCCACCAACTCGTTGTGGACCCTTTTGGCTCAACTCAATACGGCCAATACGTCTCACATGTCTCCCGAGCAACTTGATGCACATTATGCAATAATACGAGGTCTCCGAAAAACATTGAGGATAGAATAGTCTTCCACGAAGGTATTTTAAGTATGTAATTTTTATTTTTTAGGATTTTAAGTATGTAATTTTTATTTTTTAGGATTTAAGTATGTAATTTTTATTTTTTTTAAATTTGTAATAGTAGTTCGAGTATTTTTAATGTATTTTTATATTATAGAAATATTTTTAGTAATTGAAGTATTTAAATTAAATAATGAAATGGTGAGACCCTTGTGCATGTATTATGCTTTTGGGAAATAGTAGAGAGTAAAAAATTAATAAATATAGGTATGAATCACATTCATGCTTTTTCATGCTCTTTGCCAAGAGCATCTACGGGGATGTTTTATGTAAATCACCTTGCACTTTACTTTATTATACTTTCTTCTTATAGTATGATGGGTTGATTGAAAAATGGGCCCAATTCATTTTACTAAATTAAATTGATTTAGAAAATAAAATGTAGAGTACAACTCAGCATATCTAGAAACTTCTTTTGAGCTACTTATTATATATAGGAGGTTATCCCATCTTCCAGAGACATCTACAGATTGAGGAGAGAAGAGAAGAGAGGAGAGAAAATTCGCCGTCTGATCTTCACGCCGTCGACCATCAAGGTCAGTTACATTTCTCCATTATGTATTTCTCAGTTGTTTTCCTTCGTTCGATTTATTTATTTTAAAAGGAATTAAAAATTTTAGTAGTATTAGTACCTAAGTTATCTGCAAATTTGTTTTCCTATTTTTGATTTTATTTGATTTTGTTTCTCGACGGATTTATCTCTCCTTCATTCCGAGTTTCCTTTCCTGTGCTTTTCTATATCTGTTATACGCTATGCTTTCTAATTTGGTAACATATCGAAATTTGGCCATTACTGTACACTAAATAATTCGGTGTTCCTTGTATAATTGCAAAAATCTACCTTCTGTATTGTGTCTTTTAGATTAATTGGGAAATGCTTCGTCTTCGACATTCAATTATCTGATGATCTCTATTTCATGTTGTGAATGCAGATGTCATACTCGAGGAGATCAAGGTGTGCGCTACATTCTGAATTTGTGATAAATTGCAATTTTCGATTTTTTTTTTCTAATCATTTTTGGTTCATCTCGATATAGTTACAGATCCCCTTCACCTTACTACAAGCGCTACAGCAGGTCTTTCTCGAGGTCTCCAATTCCATCAAGGAGTAGGTCAAGGTAATTTTGTACCTCACCGCAGCTGTTTCTCTGCTTAAATTTCTTCGCCGTTTCTCATTAGAGAGGCTTAATTGGTTCTGATCTGATTGAAATTCATTTGCAGGAGCTATGATTCCAGTGATGCTGAGAATCCAGGAAATAATCTGTATGTCACCGGACTTTCGGCACGTGTGACAAAGAGAGACCTGGAGAAGCATTTCTCAACTGAAGGGAAGGTATAAATTTGGATATATTTGTGTTTTTGACGAGTCCTTTTGAAATATGTTGGTTATTTGTGTAATAATCTGTTAATGCTGAATGCTGTAATTATTGGTATTTAGGTTGAAGACGTCCACCTTGTTGTTGATCCGCGGACGAGGGAATCGCGTGGTTTTGGTTTTGTGACTATGTCTTCTTTGAAGGAGGCCGAACGCTGCATCAAATACTTGGACCGGTCTGTCCTTGAAGGCAGGGTTATATCTGTGGAGAAGGTAGAATTTTTTGGCAGCTAGCAATTTGTGGATTTGCTATGTGTATGCTGTCTTATTCTAGCTGTAGCAGACGCTCTCACTGTTGTATTGGATTATTGAAGTTTCTTTGGCAACAGGGTAGCTGTGTGTAGCAGCTCTTCATCAAAACTAACAAATCAAATCAAATGCATCAGCAAATTCAGAGGGTTGTATGCCCTGCATTTCTCCCTATTTAACATAGTGCATCAAGTTTGCTTTATAGTAGTATCATTTTGTTAACTATGTCTTGGTACACAGAGTGGTTTTTGGATATTGACAGAAACTGATGATTAGTTATGTCTGTTTCAGGCTAGACGACGGAGGGGACGGACACCTACTCCAGGAAGGTATCTTGGGCTTAAAACAACAGTTCATGGTGAGAATTGAGATAATGGGTCATTGTTTAAGTGTTGATATGTATGTAGAAATGGAATTACTAAGAATTTGTTTTTTCTGTTAATCTAGAGCGTCGGCGTTCTCCTAGCTACTCGCCTTATTCTAGAAGCCGTTCACCTTGCTATTCGTCTGAAAGGGATAGGAGCCGCAGCAGATCATACTCTCCCTGCTACCGTAGACGTCGCAGATCATACTCTCCCTATTACCGCCAACACCGCAGATCTTACTCAATTGGGAGGTCGAACTCTCCATTGTATTACAGGCCCAGGAGGTCATCGTATACCCGTTCCCATTCTCCATCTTATAGCAGATCTCCTGTAAGCAGGCGTGACCGTTCCTACTCCCCTTACGATAGGGACTACTCGCCTGACAGCCCATATTACAGAAGGCGCTACAGAGATTACTCTCCTGAGGATCGATACTATAGAAGGAGCCGCTACCGGAGCATTTCGCCTAGGTATCGCCGGTCTAGCAAGAGGAGTTACTCGCGCAGCCTTACCTCTAGGAGCTACTCTAGAAGTGTGTCCCCAACTCCAACGAGGGACGTGTCTCCAAGTTTGATGAAGTGCTTGAAGAGGAGTCAGTCACCACGCAAACGTGCACCTTCGCGAACGTCGAGAAGCCATTCTAGGAGTGCTAGTGCATCTTCGTCCTCCCCATCTGCGTCCAAATCTGTTAGTCCTAGGCGTTAGTTCCTTATTTAGACTGATGATTGGATTAGGATGTGCCTATGTTGTATGTTATTTTTCTGGAGCTATGTTGTCTAGTACTATGTTATTTTTCTGGAGCTATGTTGTCTAGTACTATGTTATTTTTCTGGAGCTTGTTAATGTGAGATATTCTAATAATTGTGATTTTACATGTAGCTTCTTATCTGTTGCGTTATCCTAATTATAGTTGTGACATTACATTGGCTTTGGCTTTGCTTTTTCCCTTGCAACATTTTAATCTTTCTACTGAGAGAGTAACAGACGGAGCAAGCTTTTCAATTTCACCACAACGTGAAATGAATCACTTATTAAATAAATATCTGACATTATTATACCAAAGGCACCAGGGAAGAACAGCATAAGACTTTGAAAGAAACCAAATAATAATGACCTTGGGGACTTTTTTTTTTATATCAACTTTCTTGCAAGCTGGTAATTACAGCGCCCATGTCTGAGCTTAAGGCAAGCGGCACTCGTCTATCTTCCATATTTCCTTTGCATACTGGCCAATGGTCCTGTCACTGCTAAACTTTCAGCTTCCGGCAGTGCTGAGTATCGACATCTTTGTCCATTTCTTCCTGTCCCTGAAAGACAAAATTGTGAAAATTTGAGCGAGATAGGCTTATTGAATTTCTTATGACATAACATAACCAAGTCCAAGAAACCTAAGCTATGGCAGGGGTAACAAACATATACTCGAGCACCTGGGATACTATGTCAGAATGAGGGTGGCAGGAAGGAAAGATGCGAAACAGTAGTTCGAAAAAGATGAGAAACATAACATGGAGTAATGTGAATCAGCAGTTTTGAGAGAATATAGATCAAGGAACTCAAAACCATCACTCCCTTAGAACAATTTTTTTTTATAGTATAACGCATTGTATAGTATGCACACAAGGAAGACAATATATAAACAATTCCCAACTGCCTTTACAATCTAACCATGATATAGTTCAATTAAATGAGAAGTAGGTTTGTAGATTGTAGAATAATACTTCTATAACTTGCAAGATGTTCAACAACTTACTTGTAAGCTTCATCCACCCTTGCCTGAGAGTCCATGTAGCTGGGGAAATCATAACCAACAAGAAAATAATCACCACGGCCAAAGCCAGAGTTCCCCTCAAGCGAGTCGAGGAGTGGATTATAGTCATAGCTTCCAAATGCTCCAGATTTTATGAACTGTTTGGCCTCTTCAAATCGTGGATCTGGCTTAAACTACACAATAAGAGTAAAGAAACATCATTTCTGTATCTATTTCCATACTTGAAACCATTTAAAGGAACTTTTTTGTAGTCGGTTCATTTCTTATTTCGCAATTCGCACATGCGTACTAGTAATCCTTTAGATGAAGGAAGCTAAAATGAAAATAATTAATCCAGCATCAGTTTGTGCGGCATTGTCTTTGTAGGATAAATGTAGGAGCTTAGCCTAGCTAGGTAGAGTTGCATTTCATAAACTGGATAGCGCATATAAGCTTTAATACAGTTGACATGAACATTTACCAGTCCTTGCTCTCTTTCTTTACGCAACCGAGGAACTTCGTCAGCTGTTGCACCAAAAGAAAGAAATTTTCTTGACCAATTTCTTCTCTGATTTCAACATTAGCTCCATCTAGGGTTCCGATAATGAGGCATCCATTGAGAGCAAATTTCATGTTACTTGTGCCACTCGCCTCCATACCAGCTGTACTTATATGCTGTGATAGTTCACTTCCCGGAATAAGCACCTCAGCTACAGAGACATTGTAATTGGGCACAAAAATGACCTGAAATAATGGAAAATTTTGATAAGATCGCAAAAAATGTGAAAGAAATGCAATTCATATAACAAGCAGTCAGCGGAAATATTAACACAGGCATGTTCGATATTGCTTGAATTACTCCAGAGGACCATTTTGTGATTAGTTCAACTAAATGAGATACTCTGCATATAAGAGATTTGGACGTAAACTGGAATGGACTAGATAAGAAGCCATCACGTTTACCTCAGTTTTAAGAGGTATTAGAGATATAGAGAGTGGATACCTTTAAAAAGCTATTGACTTCTGGATCAGTGTTCACAACAGCCCCAACATCACTTACAAGCTTAACAATTCTTTTAGCGTTTGTATATGTGGCAAAAGCTTTTCCTCCAATCATGATGGTACGAGGTGTTGTCTTTTTACGTTCTTCTGGGCTCATCTCCTGCATAAACAAAACTTATTTAAAGCTTATGTACAATCTTAATGATAGATCAGTAGGCAAAGAGAAAAGTAAATAGTTGCAAACTAGAATGAGCTCACTGAAGAATGTATAGGTGAGAACAGGTGAGAATGACCAAGTCCGCCTACTATCAATGGAAAAAATGCTACTGGGATCGAATAATTCATAAGTTGGTATCAAAGAACAGTTTCCAGAGTAGGAAAAGTTTGCCTCACCTTCAATTTCTTGTACCTATAAACAGCGCCCAAAATGTTCATCAGCTGCCTTTTGTACTCATGGATCCGTTTGATTTGAATATCAAAAAGTGAGTTGGGGTCAATGCTAATGCCAGTAACCTGAAGCACAATTTAGCTGATTCCCACTCGGCTTGGAGTACTGAACTGTCCGCAAACTTTGGGAAAAAACAGTTAATGCAATGTCAATCCAACAAGAAAGACAGCATCTAAAATATGATAACTGAATGGCCATGTCAGAATACATACTTGCCGCAGATTCACCAATAGGTCAAGATTATTAACCCATTGATCAGTTTTTAACCATTTGGTGATAATGCTACTAAGCTCGGGGTTGCAAAATTTGAGCCATCGGCGGGGAGTTATACCATTGGTCTGGTTCTGAAATTTGGTACGCCATACTTTGACATAATCAGAGAACAACTCAGCCTTCAAGATGTCACTATGAAGCTGAGCAACTCCGTTCACCTGCAAGAACAGGCAGGACAAAGACTCATTTTCTAACTATTATATGCTCAAGATAAAAATGTAAAGAAATCTGAGCATCTTTTAAGCAGGATGATACATATGATTATATGAACAATAAAATCATCAACTTAGAAGTTATAACTGAAAAGCGTTGCACATTGATGATTTAACATAAACCCTAAACCCTGAGAATGCTGTGGAAATAATACAGGTCCTTTTCAATAAATGTATATACATATACATGCAAAAAGAGGTAGAATGAACAAAAACCAGCACAGAGTTACCTTAGTTACAATTTGAAAGAAAGCAGTTTGTTACATCCAACTAACCCATTTTAGTTGAGATTGTCTATATTGCTTAGCAGAACGGTTATCTTCTTAAATACTAGGAAATACAAGGCCACAATAGTATGAAAGAAAATGAACTCAAGTAACTAGGAATATGCAGCTTTTCCAAACTATATCCTGCTTTATACATGAAAGAGCAGCAGAGTCAAACTCTTACCGTGTGAGCCGACACTACGCACAAGTTTGCCATTCGCACAACTGGTTTTTGTGGGTTGTTATCCAAAATACGCAGATCAGAAATTTTTCCCTCAAGCTCAGGTTTGGTTGACTGTATCATTTTGATAAACTGAAACCGGAAGGGCAAACAATACCTAAAAGTTAAGTTGATGCATGATTACAAAAGGATTAGGTATAGATTATAAATCACCCTCTTATCAATTTCTTCAATGATTTCCATGTGGCGGGGAAGAAGCTTCCACATGACCGTTTGTGACCATTTCTCCAGAGCCTCAGGCAGGACTGTATGGTTTGTATAAGCTATTGTCCTGGCAGAATACACAGTGTTATATCTACAAGTCACATGACCACTTCGGAAGGAAATAACACAGATCTTGAAATTAGCATACAACAATATGATTCACCAGGCAAGAAGCACCTGTTGGTTATATCCCAAGCTTCATCCCATCCAAGGCCTTCATCATCCATCAAAAGACGCATCAGCTCCGGTATTGAAAGAGTCGGATGTGTGTCATTCAGTTGTACTGCAACCTTAGAAGGGAACTCAGACCACATGATCTTATCTTTTCCGTCTAATCTCTCCTTAAATCTAGTAATGATGTCCTGAATGATTGATACCATTATTAATTGAAAGAACTTTTCTTGGTGAAAATAATCCATAAAATATTTTCAAGGGCATTTATATCTACTGTTCTAGAATGTAAGGCACTCTTTACAATAAGGTAGTGTCTGCTCAACAACATCTAGAAAACTTTGTGATCAAAAAGATCTGAACACAATGTGGTAACAGATAATGGACACAAAGATCTTTGAATCTTTGCATATAGAACAGGTTAGATCGCTCACTCAACGGCATTGTGAAGAAAAATTGAAGTTTTAACTATGAATTTCATAGTATGGAAAAAATTAGCTAGTCCAGACATTATAAACATTTCGCTCTAGTTGCATGCTATTTGGATTTGAAATGCCAAACATGCTAGCATACTTGGTAGTCAAACATTTTTGAAGTAAACTGAATGAAGATAAAATGAGTAAATGCAATGAAATAATGTAAGGCAACTAAAGATGCCACCAAACCTGGAGTGATGCACTACACAGGAAATACTGCTGCTTCAATCGTAAAAGTTTTGGCCTGCTGAGCCCTTGAATGAAGCAATGCAGCAGATTCATATTTTCCATCATTGAACTCAAATAAATTGAAGTCCTCAGCCCTAGTTTTGGCTTCCCAGAGGCGAAGGCTGTTAGTGTTCTTTGTTTTGTAGCCAGGAATTGGTACATCATATGCAACTGCTTGTATGACCTCTCCACCGATCCATTTTCGTCTAAAATGTTTTCAGAAACAAAACATGATACGTATTTGTGAAGAAAATCAAGAAACAAAGGATCATTGTATCCACAAACTAATTCTATAATGGTAAAATAAAGAAGCATTTGACAGTTGCACTTACGATCCATTAGGATTGACCTCAACTTGACCAAAAAATCTTATAGGGAAGACTACATCATGTCTAGGAATTTCCCAAGGACTGAACTTCTGCATTAGTTAACCAGGAAATGAAACTCTACTATTATCCGAGAGAATATGAGCTAATGTAGAATGAAAAATGTTTGCAGTAGATTAAGGTGCCAGCAGACCTCCAACCAATCTTCAGCGATTTCCTCTTGGCCTGTTTTGGTCATGAGTTGCTTGAATAGACCATATCTGTACCTCAGGCCATATCCCCATGCAGGTAAGCTCAAAGTAGCCATTGAGTCAAGAAAACAAGAAGCAAGTCTCCCAAGACCACCATTACCAAGTGCAGCATCTTTTTCCTATTACATTCAATTGAAACCAGCTTCAACATATATTGGAATGCAAGGGTCAAAAGACTATCCAAGAGCTTACAAAAGCTACATTCAACAAAACAAAACCCAACACCCTGCCTCTATGCTGCCAATTGCATAATAATCCAAATTTAGTTGAACCAAGTAAAAAGAGCACACCACTATACCAGGTTACTATTCTGAAAATCTTGCTAAATGGCCGTATTGGCACAAGATCTTTTTCATGCAAATGAGTAATTTTATCAAATTACCTGCTCAGTTATTTCCTCGAGTGCATAACCGAGTTGCTTCAAAGCATCAGCATACGCATCTTGCACATCTAGGTTCCCGACTGCATTGGTCAGAGCACGACCTTGGAGATATTCCATGGATAGATAGTATGTCTGCTTAGGATTGACTTTGTGATAATGACAATATGTGTCATTCCATTGCTGTGATATTGTTCAGAAACATATTCTAGAATACAAATATGCATTAAATATGAATTCAAGCGATTCCTAGGATATCAACTGAAGTTATGGTATGAAGAACCCCTCTCAGGTACATGAAACTACATGATAAAGCTCATAAAATTCTATACAACAGAATTTATGTCCTGAATGCCATGAAATAACGATGAAATCCTAGAACGACCACTCAAAATTGAATTACTACCTTGATCAGTTGATCACGAACACTTTCTGCCGTTGCATAAAATGCTTGCTCCGGCTCAAACTTATAGGGGGAAAAGTGAGGGCTATAGTGAGCATGATAGTTGATATTAGACGCAATTGCAGCTGGATCTTTGGCCAGAGGATTCGCAACCGGTGGAATCTTCTCCAAAATTGTAATCCTATCAGTCGTACTACCGTTTGCCTTAACCGCATCAGCCATGCCTGCTAGGCTGCTAGTTCTCACTAGCTTCTAAAGATGACCTGCAAAACAGTTGCTAGCAATGAATAGATTGAACAAGCGGATGTTGCATTATACAAGTGCATCACTAAAGGTATTTCACTTGATTTTCATGAAATCAATTCGCTATCACAAATAAACAACAAAAATTTCAGATAACATTACAAGTCAGTGATACTAGCAATATTTTCCAACTCGCTTGCGCTAGAAAACACAAATTCAACTGACACACTGTAGAAACTGCATATTGCGATACAATTGAAGTAAATGCCTAAAAAATAGGTGATCTAGCTGAAGACGACGATGTAAAAACATCAAATAGCATAAAAGGAAGAAAGAAAAAAGCAAGCTCATTACCAGATGCTCGCTCCAAATCTGGAAGGAAAGTGATACAACTAACGCGATGATGCAATTGAAGCTGAAGCTGGAGGAAACAAATTCGAGCTATTTAACGAGTGGAATAAGAGAATGATATGAGCGAGATATTTTAGGGAGAGAAAGTGACAAAAAAGGAAAAAAAGTGTGTGATGGTAGCTGTTGTTATGTGGTCATGAGCGACTGATGGAGAGTGAGATTGTGGCAATAAATATCAGAGATAGGAATGGCCGAATACAGAAGGAGAAGACAATGAAATAGTAGTAGTTGTATTTGTGAAACATCTATAAGTAGTACCTAAAGCTTAGCGCGCTTGTACGCTCTAAACCATTTATTTTGTTGAATTTGTGGCGACTTTTTAAAAATATGTGTGTCCAAATTTTCGGGCATGTATCGAAAAATAAAATTGCGCTGTTAACAAAAATGGAATTACACAGATTAATCAACAGACAACAGAAAATAAATATCAGTTTTATTAAGTGACGCAAAATGTGAGGCGATAAAGATGATTTCATACGAAATTTGGTAGACCAAATTAAGCATGCCTGTATTATTTTCCGACAAATCTAATATATACTCCTATTTGCTGAAAAGTAACGTAAATATTTCCGTCCTCTACAAATAAAAACTTTAAAAATGATATTAGTTTCAATGTAAAATTAATAAAGTAATAAAGAGAAAATGTATATTTCCGTCCTCTACAAATAAAAACTTTAAAAATGATATTAGTTTCAATGTAAAATTAATAAAGTAATAAAGAGAAAATGTATATTAGTTAAAAATGAGTGTCATCTCATTAGATAAAATGAAATTGTGTAATATACAAAGTTTCTATTATTAGGAACGAAGAAAAAAAAGAAATAGTTCATGTAGAGTACGGTGGGAGTACATAATTGTAGAATATGTATAAAATATTATACCGAGACAAGTACGGAGTATATATGAAGTTGGAACGTCCTATTTATTTAATTCAGTTACACAAACTAACATATTTAGAGCACCCACAACCGTGCTCTTGTCAGCGGCACGGTTGTGGGCCCGGGCGGTACTATTCATGTCTGCTCTCTGGCAAGAGCACAACACCAACAACTGTGCTCTTCCGCAAGGACTAGCACAATTAATATAAAATTCAATTACACAAAACATTTCATAATACTAAAATTCATTAAAAAAACCACAATAAAAATTACAAATTACAAATAAAATAAAAAGACATAATTAAAATCCTAAAAATTAAAAATTACATAATTAAAATACTAAAAATTAAAAATTACATAATTAAACTCCTAAAAATTAAAAATTACATAATTATTGGCTAATATTACCCGAGGAAGACTACGCATCCGGCGGCACCAACCCCAATTGTTTTGGAGACCCAATATCATGGACTCGTGCGTTTGAAGTTGCGTGGGGGTCATAGTTGACCTATCGGCCATATTGAGTTGGGCCAAAAGGGTCCACAACGAGTTGTTCGGGGGTGGAGGTGGAACATAGGGTGCGGGTTCGGGAGCGGGGGCAGATGGAGTCGCGGCGCGACGGCGTTCGACCGCCGCCTTCTTCCTTCCTTGCGGTCGGCGTCGGGAACCGCTTGGTCCGGCGTCGGGGCTACCCAAGTTAGCTTCGGCGAGTTGGCTAGCCACTTCTTCGCCGGCGTCGGATAGGGATGCCGACCGTGAGCGTTTGGAGGAGCCGCTAGAGGAGGATGTTACGCCTCCCAGATACTTCGGGTGCGTCCTCGTTTCCTGCCAAACATTAAGGTACTTGAACGACTTACCGTTCATGGATTGGTAGGTGCTCAGCGCGGCAGTGATGATGTCGACCTCGCTCCGCCCGCTCCCGGCATTCCGCGACTCCTGGAGGAAATAGCCGTTGAACTTGCCAATTTTGTCGTTGGCTCGGCCGATGCAGTTGCGCACCATACTCTCGTTGCGCTCGATCGTTCCCGGCGGCCGGTTTGCCTTGTACCGCCGAGAGACGCGCCACCAAAAGTGATCGCCGGATTGGTTCGTGCTAACCACCTCATCTTCGGAGATTTCCAAGTACGACTTGAACAATCTATCCATCTCCGCCGGTGAGTACGGTGTGCGGACACCGGCGCGAGATGGAGGAGTCTGCGTTTGGGAAGGGACGGGAGGCCTAGGCTCCGGAGTCCACCCGTATCGCCCATCGGAGCCACCTTGGTCGTCGACCGGGTATGGCCGGTAGCCACCCGGAACGCCCGAATCTTGGGTTTGAGGAGGGGCCGAATATTACGTATCCGGACTAGGAAACGGTTGCGAACCGAACCATTCGGGGTTCCAACCGTGGGAGCCGCTTGGGTTGTCGTCGTGACCGGACATAGTGGTGTTGTAGGGGTGTGAGAGGAAGATGAAAATGGATATGAGAGATTGAAGATGAGAATGGAGATGAGAGAATGATGATGAGAATTGTGTAGTGAAAGTGTGAATTTTTTGGAGTGACATTGGGGGTCTTATAGATGCAAGTGTGTATTTTTGGGGTAACAAAAATGACACAAAAAATTAAAAAGGTGTAAAAAACGGTTATAAACGGATATTTTTTTTTGAGGAGTGAATTTTTTTTATTTTTTATCGGTTTTTTAATTAAAAACTAATTTTTAAAAAAAAAATAAAAAAAATTTTAAACTCAACGGCTATGCCGTTGACGAATGGGAGGGCGACACGTGTGCGTCCGCTGGCACGGACGTGCTCGATACATCGAGCAGCGCCGTGCCAGCGACGCGGCTGCAGCGGCGGCGGTCCTTCGCCTTGCCAACGGCGCGGACGGCGGTGGCGACTTTCGCCACCGCCGCGGATGCGCTTGTGTCAAAGAAAATTGGAACTTCAACTCCTTTTTTGAAAACTTTCAATAGAAATTTTAAAAGTAACATCATGCCCAATCCGACCCATGTCCAGCCGTGCTTACTAGCTAAGTATTTTGACAGCTCGAGAATAGATAAATAGGACAAAGATGTGTGTAAGTTGAACTAGTGTTCAGGTTTAAGTCCACCAAGACACCTTTTGTTGAAAAGTAAAATGCGGAAAATAAAACTCAAGAACTCTTGAAGGTTACATTTTGATTGATTTTGAATTGTTTTGTTGGTACATAGTACATCCCTATTTATAGGACTAGAGAAGTAATGTACTTAGGAACTAAACAATTGGAACTATAACACTATTAATGTTATATTCCTTGAAACTCTAAAGTGACTCTTTCCAATATTCTTGAGAACTCCACACTTTCTTTTCCCAATATACTTGGGACACCTAAAGTGATCTTTCCAACACTCTCCCTCAAGTTAAGTATCGAGTTTTTTCAAAATTTAACTTGCACAATCTTCACTTTGATAAATAGTTTATACTCGTATTCAGGAGTTCTTCAATTTTCATTGACAGTTTATACTCGTATCATAGAGTTTCTTCAGTTCATCATTGATAGTTTATGCTTGTATCATAGAGCTTCTTCAATTCTTCATTGATAGTTTATACTCATATCAAAGAGTTGGTTTTTTTTTTCATTGAAAGTTTAGACTCGTTTCAAGGAGCTTCTTCCTTTTTCTTCATTGAAAGTTTAGACTCTTATCAAGGAGCTCTTCATCATTGAAAATTTAGGCTCTTATCAAGGAGCTCTTCATCATTGAAAGTTTAAACTCATTTCAAGGAGCTTCTTCAATTTTCTGTTGACAGTTTTAACTCTTGTCATAGAGCTCTTCAATTTTTGGTTGGCAGTTTTAACTCGTGTCAAGGAGTCCTCTTAGACAGTTTTTTATTTTATTTTTTTTGCTTGTATCCAGGAGCCATCATAGATAGTTTTAGCTCGTATCCAAGAGCCATTTTAGACAGTTTTAGCTCATATCCAGGAGCTCCTTCATTCTTTTTTCTGACTGACAGTTTTTTACTCCTGTCGAGAAGTTCAATTAGACATTTTAGACTCACGTCGAGGAGTTAACAAGTCTTTGGACTTAATTTAATTTGCAACCCAAATCATCATTTGGGAGGATCATTCTCAACCCATTCCAGCTCAAACAATGAGCCCATTCTTTTCATTTTTTTTCTTCTTCTTGAGCCCAATAACACTTAGGCCCAAATTACTCATCCTTCTTCTCCGGTTTTCATTCCCACCATGGCCTTCACAGCGGCTGTGCGGTGATGCTATCTCTCTTCCACTCGCCGCGCAGACATTGGCTGCTCCGCCTCTTCCCCAGCGCGATTATCTCCTTATTCGAAGATGAATCGTTTGGCAATGGCTGCTCCATCAGAATATTCTTCGTAATCGAGGAGAGGTGGCGAGCATGCTGCCATTTCCTTGCTCGGCCTTCTCCAACCGGGCATGTCTGGCCACTTCTTCCCAGCAATCTCTCATCTTTTCCATGTGAACACAAATTCTATGATCATTGCTCCAAGCTTCTCTTCTCCAACCAGTTGACTATCAACCATATATCATTGGTTCTCTTCTCGATTACTGTTTCCAGAGCTCTTCCCCTGTTACAGATTCTTCTTTGAACCGACACAAGCTGTCTCCGGAAAGTTTCTGACGGCGGCTCTTTCATGGCGATCAGTTTAGTTTCATTCTCTATTGCCATCTTCTTGGAATCCTTCAAGGCACCCATCTTTGGCCTATCGATCTCTTCAGCTGGCTGCTCCCTTAGAGCCTTTTCCTCCATCCATGACGGCATTGTTCGGCTGTTTAGTTCCTCTCCTCCTCAGCCGGATAATTCATGGATGGCAAGTTTCTCAAACTCTGAGGACTTTCGCAGCAGCTTGACTTCTCTTTTGGGGATGGAAACTCGATCTCTTCCATGACTGCTCCTCTGAAGCCTTCTTCTCCGTCTGTGGCGGCTCCTCCGCCGACTCATAGGTATGTGTGTAAACTTCGGCCAGCCCTTCGTCTTCAACTTGGCCACCATGACTCCAAGATAGACTCCAAGTTTGCTTTCTCGGAGCTTCTTCTGTCGCCCTTTCTTCTTCCTTGTTCCTCCGTCATTGACTGACGGATGTTCTTTTGTGCTGTCTTTTCTCAGCCTTCTTCCAAGAGTCCTTATACAGATCCCTCGCCTTCTCGTTGGCTTCCTCTGTATCTAGGCTATTTCTAATCCAAGCTACCTTCTCTGGACTTAGCCGCTGCTCGTTGTCATCTCGATGAATTATCCGGCTGGGATTGTGCTCTACTCCTTTGTCGGATAATTCTTCATTGTTGTCTGCTTTAGGTAGCTTCTATTGGCCATTCCATCATCAATCCTTTTGCATCATACTATCGATGCTCCATCGGTGTGTGCCTTTGTAGCTTTCATCATCGATCATTTTTGGCCTTCACGACCACCATATATTTGGAGAGTTTTCCGGTCGCATTCTTCCTCTCCCCCTCGGCCAGACAAACTGTGAATTCAGATTTTATCTCCGGATCTAGGGCTCGCTGCCACCTCCAAATCAGCGAGTAATCGCTGAACTCTATGGAAATTTTGCTCCGTTCCTCTGTCGTCGGCTTCTTGCGCCGATCAATTCTTCTCTAGCAGCCTTTTTGGCCTTGCTACTGGCTCCACCTCCTTCACCACAATGCCTCTCTTCTCTCCTCCTCTGCTGTGGTTGGCTGCCATTCTCGGACTTTTCCTTGGTGGTCTGTGCATCTTATTTGAAAATTTGAATTTTTCTCTTGGTTGCAGATGGATGACACCGTTCCATCGGGCGTCCATTGTTGAGAGAGAGGGGAATTTGCTCAACTCCAAGATACTTGAGTTTTAGAACCTTGCACAACAACCTTACCCAGTTTCTTCAGCTCCTACTCCGAGTTCTCAAAATATATTTGGTGGAGGTAGTACATTTTTTTATATATAGAGACAGTGAACGATCCTTTGATCGAACCTGCTCTGATAACATGTTGAAAAGTAAAATGCAGAAAATAAAACTCAAGAACTCTTGAAGGCTATATTTTGATTGATTTTGAATTGTTTTGTTGATACATAGTACATCCCTATTTATAGGACTAGCGAAGTAATATACCTAGTAAGTAAACAATTGAAACTATAACACTATTAATGTTATATTTCTTGAAACTCTAAAGTGACTATTTCCAATATTCTTGAGAACTCCACACTTTCTTTTCCCAATATACTTGGACACCTAAAATGATCTTTCCAACACCTTTAATCAAATCAGGCTAATACTAATATTTTGTACGAGTGAATGTCCAATACTTAGTCTTGGAACAGGACCCTGAGTGAGTCTTAGTCTCTCTATTAAAAAAATTAATTTCGGATAATATCGGACCTAACTCGAATAATTAAAAGATTACAAACCTTCTCCAAAATCAAGAACCCGAGCTTTCATGGTAAATGATATATACATCTGATACGAGTCTCACATTTTCAATGATACAATCTGATAAAGTGAAAGCAAGTAGATATATATTTATGCGAATAAACTGTTTATGCAGAAACAAACATCAAGGTCTCGCTGTTTTCACTCCCAAACACATTCTGCTTGGCAGAGTGAAAGGGAGAGAAATAGCTCTAGCAGCCGCATTTTCTCTGAGTTCTCGTCGAATATCCCATAATTTTTCAGCACACTGTCTCATTGAAGGTCTTGATAGTCTTGATGGTGCCAGGCAGTGGCGGGCGAGTTTGAGGACCCTTTCGACTGCGTGGATGGATGGAGTGCCTCCTTCGTAGCCTTGGATCCATAGCCACAACAACCTCTCCATTTCTTAGTCTCCTAAGTGCCTGCATAGGAAACAATTCTAAGATCTTTCCAATTGTTAATTGTTTTTTTATACTACCCCAGAAATCATGCTATTATATACTCACCCATTTTATGGTAAGTCTCTCGTCCAGGCCTCTCTTCGACTCTATAGGTTGCCTGCCCGTCATCATTTCAACGAGCAATACCACCGAATGAGTAGACATCACTCTTTTCAGTAAGCTGGTATGTCCTTAGGTACTCAGGATCCAAGTAGCCAGCAGTTCCTTTGATTTGCGTAGAAATGTGAGTGGCCACAGGGTTTTCTGCAGCTAACCGCGCAAACCCAAAATCAGCCACTTTGGCTCTCAGTTTTTCTGTGATGAGTATGTTCGATGCTTTGATGTCTCTATGGATGATGGGAGGATCTGTACACGAGAATATACGCGCATGAAAAAGGGACAGAAATTGAGTATAAGCCGTACTCTTCATACATGATATGATACTCCATTTACCTGTATATGTGTGAAGATAGGTAATGCCATGAGCTATATCAATTGCAATATCCAATCGCTCTCCCGATTTGAAGCTCGTTTGAACGAGTTCCTGCATCCAGATTTGGTCATCTTATACACAATTGGATACTCGTTGCAACAAGACTTTGTTGTCTTTAAAATGAAACAGATAGATGATATATACTGTAACATCGTTGAGCTGCCTAATGAAAGAGTTCGATGACCTACCATCCAGTGTTCTCGGAGGGTCCGTTGCTGACGTATTCAACGATAATAAGGCGCTCGTCTCCATGCTCAAGACACCCGTAAAATCTTACCAAGCTAAGGTGCTCGATCTTTGATAAAGCTAGGATCTCGTTCTTGAACTCTGCTGACAGGCGTTGATCATAAGTTTCCTGTTTACAGGAAGTCTATTGAGAAAGAGAGGAGCACAAAAAACACTTCAACTCCCAACTTGATAGCACATCTTACGCTTTTTGCACGCTTTACAGCAACAACACGTCCATCCTTAAGTCTCCCTTTATACACAGTCCAAATCCCCCTTCACCAATTTTGTTATCTAGGGAGAAATTTCCTGTTGCGTTATAGATTTCTTTAAACGCTAAGCTATCTCTCAACTTTGCAGGATCAACCTCTGGGTATGCATCATAACTGGAACGCCTTGATCTTGATGACCTCCTACTATCACGAGCTCCAGAATTACCCGCGAAATCTGCATACAAAAAACAACATAAAAACGATTGAATAATATTACTCCTCAATCTCTGATAAGAAAAGGCCAAACTTACAATTCAAATTAAGATCAAGACTGATGCAAACTCATTAACTTACTAGGACTCTGTCCAGCTCGATAATGCCATGCGTCTGGCTGCACTTGATCTCGACTGGACGCGGGATCAGCTTTTTTGCGTCCAAAGAAATAACAGAAAAACTCCACCACCACCTACCTTCTTTGCAGCACTTGTGATGTAACTCAAGGCTGGATTATTGGACTTGTGACGGTCCTCTTCTTGTGTTGAGCGATCACCGGAGTTGGTGTTCAGTCTTCTGATATGACCAGGGCGGATGATCAGAGGACTTTGTGTTTTCTTCCATCTGCAGGGTTGGTGATCTCTGTCCAAACCAAACGCATAGTTGACTTCATTATCTGCTAACCCTTTATGAAATCATAGACACCAAGTAATTTCCTGATGTAGTTGGATGAGACTGATTCAGCACCTGCTTGGTCTGACTGAGTAATACCCAGCAAATGAAAGAGACAATGATAACTGAAACTTGGTCCAAATGTTAAATATGATGATCTGTCAAACATCTATTTAAGATAGCTAAAGCCTCAAAGCTATCATTTTGCTTTAGAAAACCATGTGCAACAATAAGATATGAACTCACAATCACTGCTAGTGAAAAGAATCAGCCTTCATGGTGCATCTCTATTACAGTGAGAAGAAGAGATTTATTTATTTATTTCTGTTTAAAGCATCTCTTAACAGTGATGCGTTCAACTCTCTTTGAGGCCAGAAGGTAGTGAACATTATTATATATCTCCTAGGCAGCAAAATTATTAGCAGGTGATACGCCAGATGGCATTTTCCTGGTTTATTTTTTCTTTTCTACATTGGTAATCTGATCTTTTCTTTGCTAGATTTTATGCTGTCGTTGTTAATCTTTGCGACAGCCTTTGACTCTATCACATGCATATAGCAGGCCAAGAGTTTTCTGATTTTAAAATTGACGCTGCTACTACTCACTCAATATTCTATGTTTGTTTTTGGTGTTTCTGATTATTTAGTGGTTAGAGTTGGTGGAAATAATCTATAAATGGATTACTGATGTGCTCAGCTTCTAGAAAATTTTATCTAACGACTCTAGCTCACAGGAAGATACGATATTGTTTTGCAGAGAGACAGAAGCAAACTTATCATGCTGATGCAGGACACCAGAGTATTGTGGGGCAATGTCCTATTGACACAACAAATATGATTAGACAAATATTTGGAGACATAACAAATGAAATGCAGAGAATATGTGAACCTGAAGGTTAACAAGGAATCCACAGTGACTAAATGCTTTGAGCCCAACAGCTATGTT